>NW_023480301.1:0-2200 GCF_013731165.1 Rhagoletis pomonella | reverse complement strand
ATGACTCCTATATATGTGATGATGAACGTCTTGTTTCGTTTGATGTGGTGTCACTATTTCCAAGTATACCAACGGATTTGGCTATACAGACTATACAGACAAAGTGGAATGACATTAAGGAACACACGGATATACCAAAAAAACTTTTTATGGAAATACTGACCTTTTGTATCTCAGAAAACAGATATTTTAAGTATGAAGAAACAATTTATACACAATCAAAAGGACTTCCGATGGGATCACCAGCATCACCGATAGTAGCCCACATTATTATGGAAGAAATTTTGACCAAAGTGACAAACACGAGATTACTTAGTAAATACGTAGATGATGTGTTTGCCATAGTTAAGGAGGCCGAACTGGAAAAAACAATGGATACATTAAACTCATATCACAAGGACATCAAATTTACGATGGAGTTAGAAGCAGATAACAAATTACCTTTTCTGGATTCTTTGGTGTGCAAAATGGACAACAAAATAAAACTTGACTGATATCAGAAGCCCACATCTTCAGGACGCATAATAAATTATAAATCGAAACACCCAAAGAATGTGATAATAAATACGGCAAAAAACTTTATCGATAGAGTATTAGACATAAGTGACGTAGTGTTTCACCCGGAAAACAAAAAACGGATAATAAACATACTAAAATGCAACGATTTCCCAACTGGACTGATACATAGGATGATAAAAACAAACAAATTAAGTTAAAATACGAAAAGTAGTGAAAAAACAGTAGTATCGTGCAAATCGGTAGTATACATACCAGGTCTCTCGGACAGATTAAACGCTTCAGACATATATGACAAGGAAAACATTAGAATAGCATACAAACCCGCCTATACAACTGGTATGTTTTTTAGCAATATGAAAAGCAAAGTGATAACTATGGACAGAAACAATATTATATACAGGATTCCATGTGCTGGTAATGAAAATAACAAATGTGAAAAAGAGTATGTAGGAACAACAAAGAACAAACTTAGAACAAGAATATCAGGACACCGATCGGACATAAAATGTAGAGCATCCAGTAACACACAAAAAACTGCACTAGCGGCCCACTGTGCAGAGAGCGGACACAATCCCGATTTTGAAGCTGTGAGCATATTACAGCAAGAACAACACTATAATAAACGTTTCACATTAGAAATGCTCCACATCATTAACACACCACCAAACAAGAGACTAAACTACAAAACAGACACAGAAAACTGCGTCCACATATCCAGACACCTGCTTGACACTTGTAATATCAGTTCTAAACTGCACGACAAACGAGACGGACGTCGTGGAGCTAAAATTTAATTAATGTATGTACGTATTTATGTATGTTTTTGATGTGTTAGCTTTTGCTTGTATGTTAATAAAAAAACTTGTGTAATTGTTGTAGCCCCTGAAGACGATCTCCGGAGGAGATTGAAATATATTGGGAAGGAATGTATTTTCATGTGTTTTAATTCCATCAACACCCTGTCCTCAATGCCGACATTAAAAAGGATTACTTGATTAATTTTCAATATCTCTGTTCAATCGACTAGGTGTATGATGTCAAGTTAGCACTACATACCATTTTTTCTTAAAAAACGAGAGCTACAAATTTTTTCTTTCCACAACAAATTTACAACAAAAAAGCTACAATTAATGCCGTTGTAACCTTTTCAATATCTCAATTTCGTCGTCAATGGTGCGTGGTGTCAAATTAGCACTACATACTAAATTTTGTTCGAAAAAGAGTCAACTAAATTTTTTCCAGAAAAACGAAAGCTACAAATTTTTTCTTTTCACCGCAAATTTTAAAGTTAAAAGCTACAATTAATGGCATTTTACCATATTGGATACCGCAATTCTATCGACTAGGTGTATGGTGTCAAGTTAGCACTACATACCATTTTTTCTTAAAAAACGAGACCTACAAATTTTTTCTTTCCACAACAAATTTACAACAAAAACACTACAATTAATGCCGTAGTTAACTTTTCCAATTTCGAAAAGTGTAGTGCTAATTTGACACACGTAAATACAAAGCATACGTCTCAGATAAGTTTGATTTTGTAATACATAAGTACTTGTGTGCACACAAAATTTGTCGTTTTGCCATTCTCTGCATAGATATCAAGGATATCTGGTTTGCGACACGGGAACATGCAACATCTGAGAAGCAATCCGCATCTAAATCTAAACCACACTTTTCC
>NW_023480300.1:0-2201 GCF_013731165.1 Rhagoletis pomonella | reverse complement strand
TATGTCCAATGAACTCAATAAATATCCCAGTAATATCTCCCGATGATGTAGTAGTTTATCTGAAATCCTTAAAGCGGTCCTTCAGTTATGGTCCAGACCAGATCCCTACTTGTATTCTTATAAATTGTTCTGATTATCTCTATGAGCCGTTAACAGCGTTATTTAATTTATCTCTTAAAGAGGGCGTTTTTCCAACTATATGGAAGGAATCGTTCATAACCCCGTTTCATAAAAGCGGTAGCAAATCTTCAGTGGAGAACTACCGGGGAATAGCTAAGCTTTCTGCAATTCCTAAATTATTTGAAGCAATTATAACAAATCAGTTGAAGCATTCTATCTCTTCTAGCATTTCATATAGTCAACATGGATTTTGCAAGGGCAAATCAACTTCTACAAATTTACTCGAATTAACATCCTATATCTCAAAAGCATTCAGTGAAAGCAAAACTGTTGATGTTATATATACTGACTTCAGTAAAGCATTTGGTAAAGTGTGCCACTCGTTGCTCATCTACAAACTTGATCTTCTTGGTCTTCCACCTAATTTTCTACGTTGGATCTCTTCATACCTCTATGATAGATCACAAAGGGTAATGTTTAAAAATACTATCTCTGACGTCATTGATGTTACTTCAGGAGTCCCTCAAGGTAGCCACCTAGGCCCGGTTCTGTTCTTGCTTTTTATTAACGATATTTCTACAGATATACAATTTTCCAAAATTTTAATGTATGCAGATGATGTAAAGCTTTATAAATGGTACGTTTCAATTAAAGAAAGGTCTTTGCTACAATCAGACTTAGACAGCATGGCTTACTGGTGTCAAGTAAATCTTATGCCTCTAAATCTTAGGAAATGTAAAGTAATGAGCTTCTCGCGAAGAGCTGTTCATCCCACTTCTTATACAATAGGTACCCATAACCTGGAACAGGTATACAATTTTGTGGACCTTGGTATCACAATGGATCCTAAGCTTAATTTATTCTTCATATTAATGTGACAGTCAACAAGGCTAAAGATGTACTTGCATTTGTGAAACGATGGTCAAAAGAATTTTGTGACCCTTATATCACTAAACCCTGTTTACAACATTAGTTAGGTCAATTCTGGAATACGGTTCGGTGGTTTGGAATCCAAGGTATCAAATTTACTCAGACAAGATAGAATCAATTCAAAAACAATTCCTACTTTTTGCTTTAAGAAATTTCCGTTGGGATTCTCAATATAACCTTCCACCTTATACGAGCCGATTAAAACTTATTAATCTTCCTACACTTTCCAGCCGCAGGCAAATGCTTGGTACAATTTTTATAGTTAAACTACTAACAGGCTCAATTTCAAGTCCGCTTCTTCTTGGCGAAGTTAGCCTTAATGTTCCCTCCCGGGTATCAACACTTTTGCCCCCTATTTCTGAAAGCTTGTAAAACTAATTTCGAATTGCACGACCCACTCCGTTGCTTATGCCAGGATTTTAACTCTCATTCCAGCACGTTTGATATATCAGATCCGCTTTTCAGCATTAAGAAATCGATACTGTCCTCTCTCAATAAATGAATCATTAAAATGTAGACATAAAATCGGCTGATGAATTTAGTTCTGTAGCTGAACAGTTTTAGATCTCGACACTTAACAAACTCCTGCCTATCGTGACTCGGCGCAAAAATTGAAAATACTGGTTCCGTACGTCATGCGGACTGCACCCCTCGTGCGGATGGGCGGGAATGGAGGGTAAAAAAAAAACCGTGGCAGCCCTAGTGCATGTAGATTAGAAATAAACCTTTTTTCGGCTGAAATCCATCTTTTATTAATTTAATTTGAGTTTAACATTTCAAACAGGTGGCAACCCTTCTTAAAAACCACATAAATAGTCTGGATGCTCAAAACTGTCAACTCACTTTTGCTTGACACCCATGTTTTAATATTTCACATATTTAAGTAACTTCTGCATAATTTAATTACTTTCAATTTTTAAATTAGATGACAACCCTTCTTAAAATATTTCCAAACTAAAACCTCCTTAACCTCTCCCGCCCGACGCCCCTATGGTGATGAATATTTCGCCTATCTAGTTTCCATAATTGAAATTGAATTTGATTTTTTTAAACAGGTGGCAACCCCTTGTATGTAATAAAAAAATAAAACCTTTTCTAAACCATTTAGATTGATACCCATATTGTACTAATTATTTAATAATTTTTTTTTT
>NW_023480299.1:0-2201 GCF_013731165.1 Rhagoletis pomonella | reverse complement strand
AATAAATTCTCCAAAATTCGAATAAAAAGCTAAAATATGGTATTTTTTTGAGTTAATTTGTCCCCTCTGTTACCGGTCCACTCTGTGACTTATTAACTCCAAAAACTCCAAAAATTAAAAAAAAATACTGCTGGTAATGGATTCCTATTGTTGATACCATCCGTAACCACATGAGGCCAATTATAAACATATTTGGCCAACTTAGTTTTTAAAAATTACAAAATTCAGAATGGTCATGTTTTTTAAGAACGACCCACATGCCACTTTTTACATATGGAAATGTGAACATTATCGTGTAAAGGCAAATTAGATTTGTTTCTGTACAAAGCAGATGCACGTACATACGAAATAGAAATGTTTCTATTTTTATCTGACACAGATAGATTCATCTGAGTTTAATTTATTTCGTTTTCAAAGAACTTATTTTTAAACTTTTAAATAGTTAAATAAAGACTGTGAATGTGACAGACATACGCAATTACATATCGTCGCCTGGGTAAAAGGCAATGGCAAACCTCCGAATGTATTTCTGCATGAAAAACAGCTTCTCCTCATAAAAATACAATCGCCGCTCGGAGTCGGCGTAAAACTGTAGGTACCTCCTCTTTGTGTGACATCAAGGCGCACGCCACAAGTCGGAGAAGCTCGGCCAAGCACTAACATGTGTGTAAGCACCAATCTATTATTATTATTATGCACTCTTGCCGTCACGCAGCAAGCGCCGTATTAATAAAGAAGTACATTCAAACCAAATACATTTTTTTACTTTTTTGGCAAGAAATTATTCAAAACCATATTTATGAATTACCACGTGAAAACGGTAGGGGGAGGAGGGGTCTTGGAATATACTGCGCGTGGTCACCGAGGGGGGAAATTGGAAAAAGTGGCTCACGTACTATGGGTAGGTTCCCTTATAACAAATTTGAACTCTTGTTCGCTTTCATCCCGGTCCACCGTGCAAATTAATTATTAAAGAAATATCGACTAAAAATAACATTCGTATTTGCTTTAAATGTATTTTTCCTGATATCTTTCATTATACACACATATTTGCGTAATTAATTTACTCGGCCATGTGTCCGAGGAGCCATTTTCGGCTGACTTCACTTCTCAGTTGCATACTCAGTCCAAAGTTTCACTTGTTGGTAATCGTTGATTTTATCGGCTACATTAATATAAGTTGTTGTCAACAGCACACAAATTCCCCAAAGAGTTTTCGAGGAGTGATGCTGGAGTAACAAATCTGGGTCGTTTTGGTTACGTAGACCCTACTGTCGTGGGAACATTATTATAGGCGTTAATTTTGGTTCTCAAATAAACGAAGTCCTCTATTTTTGCGAAACAACAGTAACGTCAGAGCCTTACTAACCGCAAATTGAATAAAAAAAAACGTCAAGAGTGGGCTGCTGACCGTGCAGATGATGATGGAAGCCAAGTTGTTTTCAGAGACGAGTCCCTTTGGATGACAAACAGGGCATGTTCGAGGCACGTAATAAAAGCGGCAATGCAATACTGGGTGTATTAGAGACGATTTTAAGTTGGGCATCAGCAATATATTAGTTGCGATCCCGTACGAGTCCGGACTAGTCAGAAATAGTAAGAATCAGTCAGATTTTACTGCAAATCGTTCCCGTACTCGGTTCTCTGACTATTGAGAGGACAAAAAAGAGAGTAAATACGGTTCACTCTCTGTGAGAAGTTACCAGTTTTAGTCCGAGATTTTTTCTGCTGGTAAATGTGTCAAACGATCAGCTGTAGTGTGTTTGGCAACCAAATTGTAAACAAAGTATTTAATTACTTGTTTAAGTGGATTCTAATGAATTTGAAAGTATTTTTGTTATTTACATGTGTGAGCTGAATGTGTTTACATACAAAATAAGCAAAAATTTACAACCAAAATTTGGAGGTTATGTTGAAGTTGACAGAAGTTACCATTTCTTACTAGAAAGCGATCCCGTACTTTTCAATGTTACTCTCTCGCTCTGAGCGAATTTTTATTTTTTTGACAGTTTTACTAGTCCGAGTCCGAGGAATACGGGATTGCACCTATTATCAAGAAAGCAACAAAGCTGTAACATGGCGGTAATTATGACGTAGCTCGAACACACCCACTGTTGCAGCTTCCTAACTGATAAAACGTTGCTATAATTTAATAACTTCCCATCACGTCACGTTTTCGAGAAAAAAGGGGTTGAAACCCC
>NW_023480298.1:0-2201 GCF_013731165.1 Rhagoletis pomonella | reverse complement strand
TGTGACTCTTCCTTCGATCACCGAAGTCGGCCTGCAGCTTTCTGACAGAGTCAAGTACTTAGGTCTCATTCTGGATAGGAAGCTTTCGTGGAAGCCAAAGATTAGTGAAACTGCCAGAAAGGCTAGACATTCTAGGGCTCTAATCGTCTTATATTTCATTCCTGATCATACAAATTACTGCGAAATGACTCTCAGTTACTCTTTCTCTACCTATATTCCCTCCAGGGATGACTGGGTGGAGCGGGCTAACTGGAAGAAGAGGCTTTTTTACGGATGGATTAAAACTTTGAGATGGGATTGGTGGAGGTCTCTTATGGTGGGAGCTTCTGCACTGCTACGATGTCTTTCAGTCGAAAATAGCTACCAATAACGAAGCGGCAGACTCACTGCTGAAGCGTGAACACCTATATAATCCGAAAGCCAGGCGGATATCAGCGCCCTGACCGCTGCGCTTGAATGTATCAGACATTCTCGCTCTATCGCATTAGAACATCTTCGTATTTGTGTTCCGGGCCTCAGCGACATTCTACCATTTAGGCTCATGTCAGCTCAGCAAGCGCTAGGTGGAAACTAGGATGTTTCTGGGCTAGGGAGCATCGGGGCTTACAAAGTAGAACCTTGCACTTGGCTTGAAAATCTCAGCAATCGCTGTTTTTGGGAGGTTGGTGATAGACCAGGTTAAATCTTACCTGGTTCTCCATCACGGCACTACTTAAATTTTAAATTAAGCACTACACACAGCAAAGCGAATGGGTCTGGCGGTAAACGAGGACGAGACGAAGTATGTATGTCCTTTCAACAGACAAACAGTCAGTGTATTCGCGCGTTGGCACCCGCGTCTCTGTTGACAGTTATAATTTCGGGAAAGTAGAGAATTTCGCTTTCGTTGGAACCAGCATTAACAACCAACGATAATTATCTCAGCATGGAGATCCAACGCAGAATCACTCTTGCCAACAAGCGCTACTTTGGACTGAGTAGGCAATTCAGGAGTAAAGTCATCTCTCGATGTACGTAAGCCACACTCTATAAGTCACTCATCATGCTGGTATATGGCGCAAAAGCATGGACAATGACAACATCCGATGAGGCGGCTCGTGGACATTAGTATGTGAAGTATAATTTTGGTACAAAATAATTGAGTTGTAAATTGAAGAAATGCAAAAACTCTGATATTTCAATAACTGAGCACGGTAATTTACTCCAAGCTAATACTTACAAAAATCTTTTGACAATGAATAAGACTGTTATAGACTTTTAGAAATTGGGCGTGGCACCGCCCACCTTATGACTACAATGTGGTATCTCGGTAATCGCTTTATCGATTGCAACCAAACTTGGTTCAGCATATTACCGAAAACGTTTGAAATCGCTTAACCTACAAAGGTACTTTAGGGAAAGTTGAAACGACGATAATTGATACCAGCGACGGGTATATAAAATTCGGTTTCGTGCGAATTTATGCTTCTTTACTTGTTAATTTAAGTTTTATTTTTTTTTGAAAAAAAATTTGCTTACTTAGACTTTAACACATGAAAATATATTCATAAGCTCATGATCACGAAAGGCTGAAGACATGAACAGAAATTTTCATTTTCAAAATTTCTTTCAGTAATTTATATATGTATGTAGGTATTTTTAAGTGGCTTTTTTATTTTAATACATTACTTAAATTTGATTTCCGTATTGTATTCACTTGATTTCTTATTTATTATTAACTACTTTCTTATATCAAAATGGTGAAATTTGAACTGAAGCAATTATTTAAATTTCTTTTAATATTTAATTATCAAAATAATTTACCCTTGAAATGCGTGGGACCAGTTTTCAGTGCTCTAAGTCCGTTATCGATTCAATCGCATTAATTTGTTTATACCACACCAAGAACATGCAAATTAACAAGTCATTTACCCGATTATTTCTTGCTTTCTTTCGATTTTCGTGAATGCATAACGCGCACACAAATAAGCAGTTGTATGAGTATTTTGTATGTATGTATGTACATACATATATGTGTCTGCTATTTCTGTCAAAGCGTCTGCGCAAACGTGACGCGATTTATGTTTGTCATTATTTTGATAAGCATTCAATGAATGCTTAAGACACCCATAACATTTATTCAATAAAAATGTTACTGATACTTTTATGTATGTATGTGCGTAGATATGTATGTATGTGGGTACTTACCTGTGTCTGTTTTG
>NW_023480297.1:0-2201 GCF_013731165.1 Rhagoletis pomonella | reverse complement strand
ACTTTTCGCCATAACTACGGTATTGATAACATATGTAGCTGTGTAGAATTTCAGGACGTTAGCGTAAGCAGTTCCAGACATAAGCTATATGAGAAGTTCAGTTTGCATGGAAGGAAGGAGCCACGCCCCCTTTCCCAATGCATTTGCAATATATGCATCAGTGCTAAGTTTCAGTTCCCCAGCGTAATTGGTTTTACTGATATATTGGTTTTTTACGTTTTAGTCTGTATAAGAATTTTAGGAATATCCCGAGCTAAATACCGAGTAAATTTTTGGTCAGAATATTTATTTTCAACGTGTTGCCAAATATGACCCAAGTCGATGCAGCCGTTTAGTAGTTTAGTGAAATGCATTGTAAAGAGAACTGTATGAAATTGTAAAACGTGACTTCTCAGATTTCTTAACTTTTTTGGCGGCAGCAACGAAAAGTTTAATTTTTTTTAGCGAAAACCCTTCCACACAGAAGTAAAAAAAATTAAGCTTGTGGTTATATCAAGGCGAAATTTTGAGAACGGTGCATTGCTAACTCTAAATATAAACAACGACGCACTGGAAAAAGTTAATACATTCAAATACCTAGGAATAATGATCGACGATAAACTAAAACAAAAAAAAATGGATTCTATATTTTCAATTAGAGCTCTAGCAAAACTGCATTTAATTCCATACATTAGCTTTTGCGTGATGCGCTTGCAAACATACAGACAAACATACCGAAATTTTAGATTTGGCTTCTGTTGATCTAATAAACCTCCTATTAATTTTTCTTTAACATCTATTATGTACAGATATCGGCCTGTTGCAATTTTATTATTCTCAAGTACTCTCGTTTGATACCCATATGGCAACACTTAGTTTATATAGTAAATTTAACTGAATTAAAGTTTTCAAATAAGTGGCAACCCGCTTCAAGAATATTTTCAAAAGTAAGCTTCCTAATCCTCTTTAGTTTAATATTCGTATTGCAATATTTCATTTATTTTACAAATTTCAATGAATAAAATTTTTCAATCAGTTGGCAAATCCCCTAAAAATATTTTCAGGATTAAAATTTCCTATCGTCTTTAGTTTGATGCCAATATTGCAATATTTAATTTATGCTATCAATTATATTAAATTAAAGTTTTCAAGTAGGTGGCAACCTTCCACAAACATATTTTCAGCTGTAGGCCTTTGTAAATTTCTTTCATTTGACAGCCATATTGCAATATTCACATTACCGTATCAATTGACCTAAACTGAAATTTTAAACACAGGTGGCAACTCTCTAATTTTTTCTTCTATATTGGAAGCTAAATCTCTAGCGATACAACGGTGAAAACTGCATTCAATTCCATGCTTTCGACTGATGCGCGTACAAATATACAGACAGACAGATATTCAAAAATTCTAAAAATTGTTTATTTGGCTTCTGTGGCTTTAATAAAAACCCACCGTATTATTTTTCTTTAATATCTATAAGGTAAAGACATCGACCTGTTACAATTTTATTATATGCATATCTTGATGTAGATATAGATTTCATTTATTTTATCAATTTAATACAATAAAATTTTTCAAACAGGTGGCAGCCCTCCCTAAAACCATTTTCGGCAATAAAATCTCCTAAACCCCTTTAGTTTGATACCCGTATTGCAATATTCAATTTATCTCATAAATTAAATTAAATGTAAATTTTCAAACAGGTGGCAACTCTAAAAAATATTTTTGGCTGTAAGCCTTCTTCAGCCTCGTTCTTTTGACGCCCATATTGCAATATTCATTTTTTCTTATCAATTTACTTAAACTCCAATTTTCAAACAGGTGGCAACTCTCTAATTTTTTTTTTCCTATATTTTAAGTTAGACCTCTAGCAATACATCGGTGAAAACTGCATTCAAATCCATGCATTCGTTTTCGAGTGATGCGCGAACAAACATACAGACAGACAAACAGACAGACAGACAAAAAATCTAAAAATGGTTGATTTGGCTTCTGGTGCTCTAATAAAGACCCCCCCACATTAATTTTTCTTTAATATCTATAATGTACAGACATCGACCTGTTACAATTTTATTATATGTATAGATTTATAGATGTAGATATAGATTTCAGTTATTTTATCAATTTAATACAATACAATTTCTCAAACAGGTGGCAGCCCCCCCTAAAAATATTTTCGGCGATATAATTTCCTAAACCCTTTCAGTTTGATACCCATA
>NW_023480296.1:0-2201 GCF_013731165.1 Rhagoletis pomonella | reverse complement strand
CAGAAAGTCAATTACAAAAAAGGCGATAATAAACTGCATTTCTTCTGTTCCTCCTCCTCCTTGTGCTCCCCCTTCTCAACCTTTTGCAACAAAGTGAATGCCAAAAAATTCCAGAGCATATCATCGAAAAGCGAAAGCCATTGAAAAAGTCAATTGCCACTATTGTTAACGTATTACTATTTCTGGTAGCGTCGCTGTGACACTTGATTGGCGCGGCGACAATCGAGAAGTGAAGTGCATCCTTTTGCGAATACATACATACATACACACATACATACCTAAATTCCTATGTATCTGCCATCGAACCGTTCGTCTATTGGCTCCCCAATCCCATGCTCTCGGTCATTGCCATCATGTAAATTGCCATCCTTCGTGCCTTTGTTCACTTACATACATACATATTTGTTGTCGCTCCCTTTGCCATTTGTCTTTGCGTTTGCGTCATCAGTGCTGCTTGTTTCCCCCCACTTCCCTGTCTTCGACAATAACCAGCAGCGAAGATAGTTTAAAAGTTTGTACGAGTATGGCGCTGTGTGCCAATTGCTGCAACGATGTATGGATGTATGTACATACCCAACAAGCAAAATAGACTTGAAGAAAGTTTTTTTTAAGTTTTCAATTATAAACATTAAGCTTACAAAATGTTGATTTTTTGTTTATAAAATGCTTGAAAGTAAGCGTAATATAATCGAAAAGGAACATTGGTTATAAGCGTAGAAATATAAACTTGTTATAAATGTTCAAAAGAAAGCTTTTTATAAGCGTAAAAGTGTAAACTTATAATAAAGGTTCAAAAAAAGTTGTTTATAAGCGTATGAATATAAACTTAGTAAAAATTTTCAAAAGAAAGCTTTTTATAAACATTTTTATAACTCTTTATTTAAAGATATTTCACTAAAAACTCATACATAGATTGCTTAACATCTAGAAACTAAACGAAATGCGAATTTTCGGCGGACTCATCTACAATCGCGAAAATATAAATAGGGAATAGACATTTTAGCATACAAATTCACGATAACACACAAAAATTAAGCATAAAAAAGTTAATTATTACATCTTGTTGCGTGCAGCAGCTTTTAATAACATGCGCGTTATTGGCAAATTGGAAAAACGACATCGATGCAGCTATATATTCCGCTTCATCCCCGCCATTCTCATTGATGGACTTTTCTGAAAAAAAATTAATACATTTTTAATTTAATGTTAAACTAAGAAAGGATAAGGAGAACTCATCATTTGAAGACTCGAATGCTCCACCGATTAGTGTAGCGGGTTCTGGATTGTTTTTTTTTTACCGCATCGGTTTTATTTAATTTCTTCTTTTAATAATATATTTTTAAAAACGTAAACACGTCACTTACGATTGAAAAAATGTTATATTTACTACTTCATGTCGTTGGCATTTGCATTTCATTTATAAGTTTAAGTTATTTATAAACATTCGCTCTCAAAACTTATTAAAGGTTTATTTGAAAAAACTTTTAATAAGCTTAATATTAAAAATGCTTATTTAACGCTTATTATAGCAAACTTACTTTAAGTTATTTTTAAAAACATTTACTGAAATGCTTGTTGGTTATGTATGCATCATGATACAAAAAAGAAGGTAGTTTCAATAAACAACTTTTGACGGATAATAAAATTTTTTGAAGTTTCATAAGTTGTGAGTATTATCAACGGCCTTGCCACTTTGATAATATTAAAACAATAAATCGGAGTATTTTCTTTCCCATATTTATACCAATGTAATAACATTTCAAATCAAAAACCATTATTAGTGCTTGGTACTTTTTTTAATTACGTGGTTTTTTATTAAAAATATTTAAAATGTAAACTGTTAAAGGAGACTTCATTGTAACTGTTCTTTTCATTTTGTAATAAAAACCACGCGCGCATTATTCTGTTATTTTTTTGTTTTCTTATTTTGAATGCAATCTTGCGATTTAAAAGTCGAATTCTAAATAAAGTTCTTCCCTAATAAAACCTTTTTATATTTTGGTTCAAATTTACTTTTACATTTCTCATCAGATTTTGCAAAAAATTAGGCTTTGTGATTAGCGCATCATCATTAAATTTCACAAATTCTTAATTTATGTAAAATACCTGAAGTCGGCTTGAAGAGATCGCCCTCCGATAAACAACTAACAGATCCTCTTTTAAATTACAAAACCGTGTATCGACAAAATGCACAACTGTCA
>NW_023480295.1:0-2202 GCF_013731165.1 Rhagoletis pomonella | reverse complement strand
AAACTTTTCTGCAGGGTACAGACATATATGAACACATGTATTTACGAACATACATACATACGTCTACATAACATTGGACGCACCTTTCGAATGTGTTAAGCGAACCTCGTCAGAATGACCATCAATCCATAAAGTGAATTCAGGTACATAGATATGTACATATGTATGTATGTATGTATGTATATCACCTCACACAGATCAATACGAGTACCTATAACCGGCGTACTAAACTTTACCTTGCGGATTATTTATGAATTTGAAACGCGAACGCAATGCGGAAAGCTGAGTAGAAGACAGAACGAATGAAAAATCTGTACATGGCACTAACGAGCTTTGTGCTGCCCACGTAAACAAGTAAGGGGGAGGTACGATATATGATGTGCAAACATTGTGTGATAAAGGGAGCTTGTGCGATATATGTACGTGTATTTTCACGTACGAAGTTGAAGATTGATCAGACTCAATGATAAATGGCGCAGACAGAATTCACTTACATATCTCCATTTACGTAAACTTCATACTAACGTGCCCCAATTTACACATTTTCGCGATAAGCAGACGAAGGGTTAGATACTTATGTACGTGTGCGAGAGTTGCAATGTTTTTTTTTTGTTAATTTTTGAAAAATTTTGGTGAATCTGAATCCGGGAAAAATTTTTCATTCGCTAAACATACATATATCTGTGTAGATATGTCTGTAGGTTTTGTGGCTTTTCAGTGTGGATTTAAATTCTCAATAGAGATGAAAGCGATCAGAATGC
This sequence comes from Rhagoletis pomonella, assembly GCF_013731165.1. NCBI lineage: Eukaryota > Metazoa > Arthropoda > Insecta > Diptera > Tephritidae > Rhagoletis > Rhagoletis pomonella. The sequence continues at coordinate 1,441 of NW_023480295.1, read as the reverse complement.
GAAACTCTTTTATTGGAAATCAAACGTTTCACAGTCACAACTGGATTTTTTTATTAACAGGAAAACATTATTAGAGTAGTTTTAGGTAAACGTAAAATATCTTCGCTTGGCGCGCAATACCTCGTATCCACCGAATGCAATACCACGTATAAGATAATCCAAAAATTTCAAAAAAGAGCAAAGAAACTTTTCTTTAAAACTGTTGAATGGCTTTATAACTGAACTTACTTAATATGAGCTTCTACTACAATTTTTCACCAATAAATTGTTGAAGTAAGCAAGCAAGCGTTCAGACAGGGGGTAACAAAAATAAATTTTTTTCTGTGCCACGTCAAACGTGGTATTGCATTTTTACAAATAAAACAATGTACGTCTTATGCACCTTAGACAAAATTTATCTTTCTGCTAAAATAAAATTTTTTTTTTTTTTTGAAAAATATAGACATACATATTTCGCTAAAAATTTTCCAACATCCCACGCGCTTAAAAATTAGTATACATACATACGTATGTATATGCATGTATGTACATTAGGTTGTCTCACCAAAAAATTCGTGGTTTATCCACCGGAGTTACCAAACTTGTTATATTTAAAAACTTCCGCCAAAATATTTCGGAAAAATATTAAGATTTACGTGAGCTGGGCCGATTTGAAAACACCTCCAAAAATCCAAAATTTAAAAATTTATAAAAAATAAATAAAATCAGTTTTTAAAAATATTTTTTTCAAAACCTCACCGGAGATGGTGGAAGGGTTTAAGCTTAAAAGGTCGGCATAAAAGTGTTTGAGCATTTTATTATCGTATTAAAAGTAATAAGAATTTTGTTGGTATTTTCAAATCGGTGCAGCCCACGTAAATCTTAATATTTTCCAGAAAATTTTGGTGGAAGTCTTAAAGTTTATTTAATTAATTGTATAATATCGATGAAAAAACAGTACGCATTTATTTTTCATATGGAAACTGATGCACGCTAATGTACATATTTATTAGACGTAAAATAAAAACAAATGTATGACATGTCTGATGGCCATTTCAGTGCACTTCGATTATATCTAACATATTTTTATTTCAAATACGCTTTTATATTTCTGGTCTTTCAACTGTATTATTTTTATTGCTTGCAGCATCTGTTTTTTTCAGTGTACGAAAATAAACTATATTGTACGTTACTATTTCGTTTCGTTTATTACTTTAACAGTTCGGTACAATACGAAACAAAACGGCTGAGTTCACTTTGGCGATAGTACACTACAGTAGTTTAGTAGTTACAGACGAAACAACAAACGAAATGAATCGTGCAGGGAAAATGTATGTACATATATGCAATAAACAAATACAAAACGAATGGCTGCAATGAATAAAAAAAATAAACATGTTTTTTAATTGAATTGGATATGAAAATTTACAGAAAAAATTATTTTTCACGTAATTGAAACGTT
>NW_023480294.1:0-2202 GCF_013731165.1 Rhagoletis pomonella | reverse complement strand
AGGTAAAAGTGTCACCGTTTTTGAAATATTTACATTTTTTCGAATTTTAAAAAAATCGTGCCTTTCATGTGTTTTCTTTAACTGCAACTACCAACCGGGCAATACTTAGTAAATTTTTTATGTAAAATACTTCCAGATAGTTGCCTCTCCATACTCAAATGCAATGTAGTTAAAATATATTAAGGAACCATCATAAAATTAGGACTATTTCTGGATTTTTAACTTTTTGATATTTTTTTCCCCAACTTTGACTATCTCGGGTGAAAAAAAAATGTACTGAGCTATAACTTTATTTTACATAAAAAAAATTGCTCATTTAATAAAGATTTCAGAAAGGTGCCACACTTACTGTTTTGAATAGAAAAAAAAAGTTATGGCCGCTTTTGTGGGTAAAGGACTGAGACCCGCTAGAATGTATTTAATAGATTTAAATTGAATTTGCTCTTGTTACCGTCAAATGACATGCTAAATAGTACAAAGGTACATAATTACTTGCTTCTGACATTATTTTATGTTACTTACCGGAATTCGGACTAGAGTCTATAACAAGGGCTATATCTATCAATATTTTGTGTGAAGGATGGGTTCACGTGAAATAAGATATACATGAGTTGTTTGAAGAAAAATTTATTAATTTATTGATAAAATATGCTGAAATTGGCGACCTTCTACTCTTATACAAGCTTGGCACCTTTTAAGAAAAGACGCTTTTAGAGATCTTAAACTCAATTGGGCTATCTCAGCAGCAGCTCCATATATTTGTTCCCCCAAATGCTCTTCGTTTTGAATTGGTTTTGAATAAATTTTGTCCTTAAGACAGCCCCAGTAGAAAAAATCTAATGGATTCAGGTCTGGCGATCGAGCGGGCCACGTGATTAGCCCGTATCGTCCAATCCATCGGCGAGGATAAGTTTCGTCTAAATGAGCTCTTACTTCACGCCCGTAGTGAGCAGGGCACCCGTCATTTTGCAGCCATAGTCATCGCCGCAGGTTTAAGGGTACATCTTCCAAAAGAGTTGGAAGCCGTTCCTGAAGGAACTCTAAATAACTGTGAGAGTTGAGCGTTGGCGGCAGTTCCACATGTCCCAATATCTGACAATTAAAAATACCGCACCATAAATTTATTTTGTACCGGTACTGCGAACGATCTTCTCTCATTTCGTGAGGATTGTCTATCTGCCAACTGTGAATGTTATGTAAATTGAAATAACCATCACGTTTGCATGATGATTCATCGCTGCAAATTATTTTATTAAAAAAGTTGGGGTCTGATTCATGCATTCGCAACATTTCACGGCAAAATCTAACCCTCGACAGGTAATCTCTTTCCTGTAGAGCATGAACACGTTGAATGTGGTAGGGATGAAATCGATGGTCTTTTAAAGCTTTGTGAACTGTAGTTTTTGGTATTCCCGTCCGTCTTTCCATCATTCTCACTGAAGTCGATGGACCTAGTTCCACTTCCTCTAACACAGCTTCAACATCTTCAGTTGCAGGACGTCCTGTTTCGACGCCACGCCTTCCAGGTATGCGACCTTAAAAAAGTGAAAAATGATAGTTAACAAGCAAGCAAACAAGAAAGGTGTAAAAATCACTTACCTTCATATATTTCTCTATGGTTCCGGGCGAATACTTCACGGCCCGGATGCCGACGATTGGGGTATCGCTCTGCATAAAGTCTTTGAGCAGCTCTGGTATTACAGCAAGCTTCACCGTAAATTAGGTGAATATCCGCATATTCATGCGACGTATACTGCGTGTTCTCTTTCATAGTATTAATAACACAATGTTCGAAGGGTCCAATCAAAAAATCCACTTTCACTAATTCCGGTAAGTAACACAAAATAATGTCAGGAGCAGGTAATAATGTACCTTTGTACTATTTAGCATGTCATTTGACGGTAACAAGAGCAAATTCAATTTAAATCTATTAAATACATTCTAGCGTGTCTCAGTCCTTTACCCACAAAAGCGGCTATAACTTTTTTTTCTATTCAAAACAGTAAGTGTGGCACCTTTCTGAAATCTTTATTAAATGAGCAATTTTCTTATGTAATGTAAAGTTATAGCTCAGTACATTTTTTTTCACCCGAGATAGTCAAAGTTGGAGAAGAAAATATCAAAAAGTTAAAAGTCCAGAAATAGTCCTAATTTTATGATGGTTCCTTAATATATTTTAACTACATTGCATTTGAGTATGGA
>NW_023480293.1:0-2202 GCF_013731165.1 Rhagoletis pomonella | reverse complement strand
AACTGTGCCAAGTTTGGAAGAAATTGGTGTAGCGGTTACCAAGATATACACATGTAACCATAAGTGGGCGTGGCTACGCCCATTTTCCAAAAATTTATAAAATTCATGTTTTCCGTCTGAAACTCATTGTAAGTATCAATTTTGAGTGAATTATCTTCAGTAGTTACTAAAATATCGCAGTTTTCGTATTTCTTAAAATTACCGTTATATGGGAGGTAGGCGTGGTTATTGTCCGATTTCGCCCATTTTCAATACCATCCGTCCTATGCCCAAAAGAAGTCCACGTACGAAGTTTCGTTAAGATATCTCAATTTTTACTCGAGTTATCGTGTGTACAGACGGACGGACAGACAGTCACCGCTTAATCGATTTCTCTTTTCATTCTGATCATTTATGTATACATTTGTCTATATCTATCTCGATTCGTTTTGCCTGTTACAAACAACCGTTATGTAAACAAAGTTATAATACCCTTGTGCACAAGTGCGCTCGGGTATAAAAAAGAAATAATTTACTTACTCGCATATCTACTAGCATTTTCAACGCGAATATAATTGAACAACGTAAATTTGCAAGTTCAGCTTTTTAGCAATCATGGTTGTATTTAAGTGCATTTAAATTTGTAGATTTTTGTAAATACAGTGCTGCCACAGCCTTAAATATTTGAAAATTATTTCAGGTTTTAACTATATCGGAGTAATTTTAGTTCAGAAAAAAAGCACTAAAAAGGCACTATGCACTAAATGATTTTTTTTGGCGTTTTAATTTTCAAAAAGCACTAAATCTAGTGCTTAAAGCACCAAGTTGGCAACTATGAGCTTCAGGCATGCGCAAAGCGAAATGTACATATGTACAAACAGCGCTGCGCCCAAAGCGAAATTAATCTACTTATGTACAAGCAGCGCTGCGTTCAAAATAAACAAACATTGTACATCGTGTATTTCGACACATCACTGTAAGCTTCTTGGTGTGGCATACATACATTAGGGGTATTCTCCAAATCTCGCAAAGCCATTGCACGTAGCACAACAATGTTAGTTCAACAGATCAACATTCAATCAATTGAGTTAGACTTGAATACATGCATACATATGTACATAACTATGTTCAAATTAGAATTGATATGGTAAAGTAATGTAGCCCTGTTTTTTTTATGGGAATCCTGCCGCTGTCTAGCCGAATTCCATTTTTTCCAATGCTGTAGTGGCATGCACAAACAACTGCAAATCAATGATGTACGTCTATTTGTTGGGCTTCATGGGAATTCAGTATATTGTTTTCGCGAAGTTGATAAATTAGGAAGTGCGTTAAAGGATTAGTTTTTTGGCTTATACTAAGTGGGATTTTGTTACTAAATATAAACAAAGTCTTTAAAATAACAGAATAGTGTGAACTGTTTAAAAAATGCCTAACCCTAAAAGAAATTTGTCAAGACAAACGAAAGCCGCAAGGGCAATGGCTCGTAATCGGAGAATAGTAGCGGCGGCGCGAATAGAAACGATGCCTGCAATCGGAATTAGATCTGCGTTTATTTATCGATCTCAAGTCAAATACACCGCTCCACAAAAAAATAAAAACAAGTAAGAAAGTCTAAGTTCGGGCGGAGCCGAACATTAAATACCCGGCGCAAGTATTAAATATATGTTTTCCACCTTTCCGAAAGCTACCGCTACATGATAAGCCGGGGTGTATACATTTTAAGTAAATTAGCGTCCTTAAATTTCGAAATATTGAAATTTCAAGCATATCTGAAATTTACCGTTATATGAAAAGCGGCCTCAATTTTAGTCCGATTTCAACAATTTTCAACGGTTTGCTTTTATGTGGCAAGCACAATAACCATACCGAGCTTGGTACAAATTGCTAGAACGGTTAGCGAGATACATATATGTGATCACAAGTGGGCGGTGCTACGCCCATTTTCCAAAATTTTGTCATAAACGTATTTCTTGGTAAAGAATTGTTGCAACCATCAATTTTGAATAAATTGGCTTCAATATTTACTGATTTATCGAAGATTTTGTATTTCTCGAAATTACCGTTATATGGGATGTGGGCGTGGTTATTGTCCGATTTTAGAAATTTTCGTCCATTTGGTATGCTGTACCAGGATCAACAACTGTGCCAAGTTTGGAAGAAATTGGTGTAGCGGTTACCAAGATATACACATGTAACCATAAGTGGGCGTGGCTACGCCCATTT
>NW_023480292.1:738-2202 GCF_013731165.1 Rhagoletis pomonella | reverse complement strand
TTTTTTTAATTTTACCAAATTTCTTTTTAGTTTTTTGATTTTAATTCAATAGTTTTAACTCTTTTAAATTTTATTTTGAATAAATCTTTTGTAATGTTATTTTCATTTAGTCTAAGAATTTATAATAAAATAAACGACAATCAACTAAGATTTTATTTTTGTAGGTCCTAAGTTTTTTATATTATTTAACACTTTTTAATTGTATGTAATTTTTTAATAGTTTTAAATCTTTTTTTATTTTTTTTTTGTAGGTACTTATTAAATTTTTTTTATTCCTATTTTTGTGTTTGTATTTCTTTTAATATTATTAAATTTATTTATAGGTTTTTAATTTTTTCTATCGTTTTAATCCATTTATTTTTTTATAAATGTCTATATTTTTTTATTTTATTTTATCTTAATTTTGTTTCATTTTGTTGTATCGTTTCTTTAAATCTCTTTCGTCTTTCTTGCATGCCATTTTGTTAAGCAATTCCTCATTGCTATCCCAGCAAAAAAACACGATTACCACAGAAGCGAAAGTGGAAACGAGCTAGGCGATGGGAATCGCTTACCCTTTCGCTTCAGGAAGGCCTTATTTTAACATGGGCATGTCATTGGCGGTAAGCCCTTACCCGCAGCATTACCTTCAAACGAAGGGAGAACGCATGCATAAACAGAATCCAGAGAAGCGAACAAAGAATGCCTTACAGAGAAACTAATGTAGAATGCCCAGATGAGTACATACTTATTTACATATATTAAATCAGAAAATGTGTTAAAAGATTAAAATTAATTAAAATTTATATAAATCAGTTTTTATACATACATATGTATGTATTTGGGTATTTAGATTTTACTTAAAAATCGGTATGTACATACATGCATATTTAATTAAGCTTAAAATTGTACTTCCTCACTCATGTACTTGACTTCATTGACTGACTTCAACTTCGCTGCAAATTGAACAAAGCAAAACATGATTTTTATGCGAGACAAATTTCCACAGAAACTAACGGTAGAAAAAGATTTTTTGGATATCCATTCTATTTTTCAGCTGGCTACGATGTAGCATTCTACTTTGCATTCCCTGAAATGAAGCAAAGAAGCGAAATAAAAAAAAAATATTGTAGGACATTCTACTTTGGATGCCCTGAAATGAAGCAAAGAAGCGAAAAAAAATAAAATGTTGTAGGACATTCTACTTTGCATTCCCTGAAATGAAGCAAAGAAGCGAATTAAGAAAGAAATATTATAGGACATTCTACTTTGCATTCCCCAAAATGAAACAAAGAAGCGAAATAAATAAAATATTGTATGACATTCTACTTTGCATTACCTACAATGCCTAAAAGAAGTGAAAAAATTCGAAGGCATTACAACGCTATGCCTTCTAGAACACGTTACCACTAAAAGCGATTACCGATTTTTTGCTGGGATTGTTCATAAATCAAAATTGTTGTAATGACTCATTATTTCTGTGAA
>NW_023480292.1:0-638 GCF_013731165.1 Rhagoletis pomonella | reverse complement strand
TATTTTAATTATTAAAATTTATTTTATTTAAGTTTTTTATTTGTTTTATTTTTTTAATGAATTTTTTTACAATCTTTCATTTGCTCAAATTAATTTAAACTGTTTTTTATTGTAATGCATTTTCTTAATTCACTTTATTTGATTTAAGTTCACGTTGTTTATGTTAATTTACTTTAGTTTTAAACTTTAGTTTTTATTTAGTTAGTTAAATTTTTTTATTAGTTAAATTTTATTTAGTTAAATTTTTAATTTTTAATATCATTTTCATTTTTTCTAAGAAGGAATCATAAAATAGATGAAACTGAATAAAAATTGTATAGCTATTTTTCTTTCAATCAGCTTTTATGTAATATGATGTTTTTAAGGGAATGTAATTTTTTAATAATTTAAAATCTATTTTAATTTTTTCTTCATATTTTAAATTTTATGTATGTACATAGGTACCTTTTATTTTGTATTTTTTAGTTTGTCTATTGTTAAATTTATTTATAGTTTTTGAATTTTTCTATCTTTATTATTTTTTTTTTTTCTATTCTTTGATTTTTTTAATTTTACCAAATTTCTTTTTAGTTTTTTGATTTTAATTCAATAGTTTTAACTCTTTTAAATTTTATTTTGAATAAATCTTTTGTAATGTT
>NW_023480291.1:0-2202 GCF_013731165.1 Rhagoletis pomonella | reverse complement strand
CAAAAATCTATATAAATCATGGTTTTTGAATTATTTTTCCCATTTTCTGTCTGCTTTTCAGCTATTCGAAAACAAGCTTGTTTGGCACCGCTCAGCGCGCTTGGGACATTTGGCGTGAATCGCCTCATAACTTAAAAATAATTTATAATTCATTCATTTGGAATATTGCTTATTTACACTTATTTGAATTTGCGTTGTTTCTCGAATCGAATTCTAATGTAATCCTCTAACTTCGTCATCGACTCGAGAACGATTAGAGAATTACCCTAGTTATCTAATGTTGAAATCCAAATTTCTCTAACGTTAGATACTGTGTTTGCTGGGATTGGGATATGTATTGCTTTTTCTAAGTTATTGAAATTTGCTTCATGCTACACTGTGCCAAAACACTTCTTGCCTTGTATTTTCGGCAACTTGTATGCTTAGCTTGAAATATCAGAAATGACACGATAATGATGATAGTGTTGATGAGCCATTATCATCAGTCAAGTCAGATGGATCCTTGCCGTTTTGGGCTTGTCTGCCTGTCGGCTGTTAGCTATGTATGTATTAATGGCATGTGAAACACGCATTTTCGCTGCACGTCAATTGCACCAGCGGAACAAGCAGTCATTTTATTTGCGCTTTTATTTGTTTTTATATGCTGGGATTTGTACAGATATACATATGTACATACTTATGTATGTAGTAGCTCTATACTTACATATATGCATTTGACTTTATATTCTCAGAACTTTCGTGTTTAAACTTCTCATATGCTTTTTATTATAGGATTTATATATTTTTTTTGTTTATATGCGACACTTAATTGATTATAATTACACGCTAAGTAACCGCCTGCTTTTGTCGAAAGGAATCCTTCGAAAAAAACTCATAAAACCGTGCAATGTTGATGATCAGGTTTATGGTAGTATATATACATACATATGTATGTATACAGTATCGGTCATATCATTAGCACTCCAATTTCAAAGTGTTATTGTTTGCCACTTATGTTTATTTATTTATTTTTAAGATTTTTTAATTAAAATATGGCTCATTCTCTAACAAAACCCAAGTTTAAAACTTTGTAGAAAACTAAAAAAGTTAAAAAAATATTGGAGAAAATTTTTTGTTAAGCTACAAAGCAAAACTCACCCTAGAAATCTTCTTTTGGTCATAAAACCGTGACTTTCGAAAAAGTTTGAAAATCGGACAACGGAAACACGTTCCTGAAAGGCCCTAAAGTTCAGCATTTTCATCCAATTTTTCACAAAGTGGTCAAAATTGCCGATAAGTCAGTGGGAAATTTAATATATTTTAATGGCAGTTGATGTAGTTTTGTCCCCTGATGTCAAATATGGCTACAATATTTTTATGTATGTATGTTAGGGTGGTCCTTAAAAATATTTCTACGCACAAAATAAAAACACTCACTAAATTTAAAATTTTGGGACTGCTAAAATGTTGAGCTTTAAATCGCAAAAATTCAACAAATTTTTTACTTTATCAAGCTATAACTCGGCGAGTTTCTGAATTTGTATAAATAAGTTTCAATAATATGTGAAAATTCTTCTTCTTATTTGGCGCTGTAATCGTCTAAGCGGTTTTGGCCGAGTTCAACAAAGCACGCCAGTCGTTTCGCTTCTGTGCCAACTAGGTTGTTCGATTACTCGCCTTTATTCCAAAACCGGATTTCGAGTTATTCGAAAAATTTAAATAAAAACCGGTTCCCCATTTTGAAATTAAGAAAAAGCCGGATAAACCGGTTTTATTTTACATACTTTTATACGGTGAAAATGCTTATGTTGGTATAAAGTCATGACCAAAAATAACAATTAAATTATTAACAGCAAAGATAGCTTTTATTTAGCCAAGATCAAAGCAAAATACTTAAGTTCAAAGTTTTTTTTTATTGCAAAAGTAAAAGAAATAAAAATCAGTGAAACGTTCACTTTGGTCTCATTTTAACTTCTGTCTTGCCGCCGTAGTCGAGTGCTTAGATGTGCCCACTGCCATTCGAGAGGTCCATGGTTCAATTACTGGTCCCAGCAACATCAAAGAAAGTTTTCTTAAGTTTTTTCTATAAAAAAGCATTTACGGGGGTTGAGTAAAAGTGTAGATCTCTCCATTTGTGTCACAATATCAAGAAGCGAAGGTCGGTCAAATATGTAGGAAACTTTTAAGCGCCAAACATTCATTCTAACTATTTGGGGGTTTCCC
>NW_023480290.1:0-2202 GCF_013731165.1 Rhagoletis pomonella | reverse complement strand
TGCTGTCGGTAGTTGGGATATTCTCTACGAAGTTTTGCGAATTGCTGGAGGTTAAGGAGAGGTGCGAGATAAAAAAGAATTTAAATAATTCGGTTATCGACCGCTTAAGTAATTAATTTATTAATTTTTTTATTAAAATGGTGTCTTACCGTTTGTTCAAACAGATAATTGAGTCGTTCATTTGAGGTTTTATTTTTCTTCGCTCGAGCTAGCAAGTATACTGCTTTCACTTCGCACCTTCAAAAAGAAAAGATTGGCAATCACTAAAACTTAAAGTTTCAGGCAAAACATATATGTATACAACTTCTATTATAAATCTTATTCTAAAAACGAATATAAATCCGTACGAGAATACCATCCAGTCAAGTCTCTAATGCTTGAATAACTTATACCCACTCCTTACCAGGGTTTCACGATTTTGAATTAGTCAAACCACAAATCCACAAATCAAATTTATTTCTGAATTGAAAGCTGCATAAAATCCCAAATAAAAGAACAAAATTATTTGTGATTTGGTTTGTAGAGCAAATCAATTTGATTCGTGATTTTTCAACAAAGTAATAATTTTTTATGCAACGCAAATACCATTTTTAAGTATTTTCCAACTTCAAGTTCTACGAAAAGTGGTGCTTATAAAGTTTGTAATTAATTATTATATTTCGGGATATTTATATCGGGATCTTCGGAACCACTTCGAGATTTTCGACACTATTTCGTGATTTTTGGGATTCTCGAGACTATATGGGGATTTTCCAGACTACTTCGAGATTCTCGGAACTTTTTCGAGATTCTCGGGACTTTTTCGAGACTGTTTTGAGATTTTTAGGATTTTAGGAACTATTTAGATTTTTTCGAGACTTAATATGTATGTATATCGATAAATATATCAATAAATATATCGATGAAAATATCGATAACAATAAAAAATTTTATTGAGCTTGAGGCCGTTTTATATGACAAATGCTGTGGAAAAACAACAAGTTATAGCTGCTATTTCGGGGATTACCACATCTCCCCATCAGACTTCTTCACTGCCATTCGATCCAACGACCCCAGCGGCCATAGCCAGCAGTCTACCCACTGAGCTAAGTTCGCCACGTAAACTGTTGTTGTTTTTTCCACTTTTTCATATGCCAACTCAACTACAAGCAAGGGCAGCTATTTTGCTGCTATTTAGACTTGATCATGTGGTAGTTGTTTGCTGTTGGCTTTTGTTAATATTCCTGTTTACTTTTTAGGTGTGCTCGTCCTTAAGTTATTTGTTTTTCTTATTTATGATCTTATAACAATTATATTCAACAAGCTCAATAAAATTGTTAAATATAATTGTTGTGCCATAAATAAAAAAAAGAATATATATATATACATATATATATATATATCTGTTTTATTTTATTTAATTTTGGGGATCTTATTTAATTTTTATAATTTACTCTTTTTTTGTTTTTTCAATTTTATTTTATTTTAGCTTTTGGATTTTGTTTTAAAAATATACTTTCTTTTCTTTTGATTTATTTTTTTTTTCTAATTTAATTTTTATATCTAATTATTTTGAAAAGAAAAAAAAATATATATATTCCGCTTAATTTTTAAAAATGTTTTCGTTCATTTTTGCATTTTCGCATTTCATTAATTTTAAATTTTTTTTATTTTTTGTTTGTTTAATTTGATTTAATTTTTTTTTAATCTTCTTGCTAAAAATTATAACGCTACGGCCTTTCGAACGACAATAAAGAGCTTGCAAGATAGTTTCCAGAATTGACAATTTTCTTACGAAAGACTGTGGTGAGTTGAAAGACAGTTGCCAGAATTGCCCTGTTAAAGTATAATAATTTTCTTCCAAATTCCCACCTTAACAACTTTTCCATTAGCAGTTGTCCAAGGAATCCTGTGCCGCCAGTAAGGAATATAGTTTTTCCCTTGAAATAGTTACGTATAGGACTATTTTCAATCTCCTCGTCACTCAAGTCATAATTTAATACTCCTTCACTGTGCAGGCGTTTTTCCAGCACTTCAATATCGATTTTATATTTCGACATTTCTCCATTCATTGCTTTTTACTTCACTTTTACACCTTGTTGATTAATAAAAAAATACACCACGTAGCTCAGCGCTTAGTGTTTTAGAAAGTACTAATAGAAAATTAAGTTTGGCGAATTCCTTAAATAGCTGAATTCATGTGCTTCGACGCTATATTTATTT
>NW_023480289.1:0-2202 GCF_013731165.1 Rhagoletis pomonella | reverse complement strand
ATTGCAACGCAGGACCGTCGATATACTCAATGGTGCAACAGGTCGATTTAATCTGACCTTCACGGCCCCTTTTCTCACTTGGCTATTTTTATTAATAGCTCGACTTCAGCACCACTTGGCAGCATGTTTTCGCAATAGTATTGCATACTTATTTAAAACATTAGCCAAATCGAATCATAAATAAGATTTTTAGTAATAACTCAACTACAGCGCCAACTGTCGGATTAAATTGTGAAACTAAACCATCCAGAGACCCACTCAAATACACAAAAAGTTTCGTTAAAATCCGTACAACCATTTAGGAGGAGATCACTCACAAACACACCTACAGAAGAATAAAAAAAATCATTCAAAGATAGCTAAAGGTCGGTACGTTTGTAGGCCTCACACCCCTTTTCAAATAGCCCAAATTTTCTCTATGAGTATGGGCTTGATTTCAAGATATACATATCTCTATACGAAGTTCCAGTACTGTACCATGAATATTTTCAGAGATATGCAGTATAAAAATTCGATTTATATGGGAGGTGCCACGCCGCCCTTTCCAAGAGATGCCCTCTTTCTTCATGAGTATGCGATTGATTTCGTATATCTCCATACCAAGTTCCAGAACTCTACCATGAACACTTCCAAAATAGGCAGTATGAAAAATTCGGTTTGTATGGAAGATGCCACGCCCCCTTTTCCAATAGTTCCAAGTTTTCTCCAAGATTATGCGATTTATTTCGAACATCTCCATACAAAACTCTAGAACTCTACCAAAAAATTTCCAGAGATAAGCAGTATGAAAAATTCGGTTTGTATGGGAGATGGCACACCCCTTTTTACAATAGCTAAAATTTGTCTCCAAGGGTATGCGATTGATTTCGTATATCTCCATACCAATTTCCAAAACTCTACCATGCACACTTTCAGAGATATGTAGCATGAGAAATTCGGTTTGTATGGAAAGTGCCACGCCCCCTTTACATATAGATTTTTTTCAGCCTAAAACCATCCTTGGGACACGTGCGGCAGGTGGCAGTTTCAAAAAAATCGGTTCAGCCGCTCTCGAGCCTTGCGAAAACTAACAAACGGCTTTCTAGATATATATTAGTTGAGATATATTATATATTATAATTATATTTTGACAGTATGTACGTTGTTTATGATTGGCGCAAAAAAATCTTGCCTAGTGACGAATTCGCCCCTTGATATGGTCGTTACTAAAAGCTATTTATATTCTAAATTGCATGAAAATTGGAAAACAGGAATCTATAACCTTATCCAGGCAAAAAGCTACCTACGTACCGAATTTTAAGCAAATCGCTTCTAGGACAAAATGGATCGTATATGCTAATATATGCTAAAAAGCTACCTACGAACCGAATTTTAAGCAATTCGGACAGTAAATACGATTTTTTCGAATAGATCGGTCCCTGGACCACTTCCCGGAAAAAATGGGTCATATATGCTAATATATGCTAAAAAGCTACTTACGTACTAAATTTTAAGCAAATCGGACTATAATACGATTTTTTCGAATTGACCGGGCCCTGGTCCACCTACCCGAAAAAAAGTAAAATTTTTTTAGCCTAAAACATGGTGGTTACCGAAAGCTATTTGTATACAAAATTTCATGAAAATCGAACCAGCCACTCGCGAGATTACCTGTTACAAAAAAAAAGGGACTTTTCTTTATATAATTAGTATAGATATTCTACATGAAATACATGTTTTATTTGCGTAAAAAATTCATTTAAAAGCAATATTAACAAAAATATAACGATGGAATATTATTTCACGTGACGCTACGTGGCCCAAAAAAGTTAAAGAAAACAAATGGTATTCCTTGTTTGTATCACATTGAAACGTACGACTGTCACGTATGCGACGTATGGAAATACCCATATGTAAGTGTTATTAGTAATAACTTATTACCCTGTAGTCAAATGTACTAGCTGTAAACTACCTCACAACTAATATGAACCGCATGCCCAACTAGTCAGCCAACTATCTTTTTTCCACGCAATCAACTGGTATTTTTAACATGGGGATGTCCTACAAGATGGCAATTGTCAGATTTCGGTCAGAAATATACCAGTCTCATACTAGTTCAAAACAGACAGAAAAATACTAGTCCAATTATGGACCAAAACCGCTACTTTGGAAGTCAAAAAATTAAATGAATTCATGAATATACAATGAAAGACTTTTGATTAA
>NW_023480288.1:0-2203 GCF_013731165.1 Rhagoletis pomonella | reverse complement strand
TTTTTTTTTTTAAATTCACAACTGCAATATCGAGAACTTAATCTTCCACAAACACGGCTTTGACTCATATAGTGCGAGAAATTTTCGCCAACACACTTTCTACTTAGAAAATTGAGCTAATTTCACCACTCACGACACCAGCATGCTGGTACAATCATAAAATTTTCAAATAGTTTTTGAAGTCGCACCAACAGCTGGTACAATCACACCACAAGAACATACACGGTCAATCGACTTGATGGGCCATTTAACAAATTAAGCATATTAAGGGCTATACACTTATCTATTTTAAATTATAGATAGATCGTTAAGAGATAAGTTAACAGCCCTAACACTTTTACAGTATGTATGTATAAAAACGTAAAGAACTTACAATACATATATGTATATATACCAGTCTTTCTTAGTTTAAAAACTCATCTCTTACATAAATGAAAAAAAAGAGATCAAATTTAGCATATACAACTTTTTCATGCCAAGTATAAATAAATTCTCCAAAGGGCTAAAAAACGGGCTAGGGGCAATTTTAAATTTATGTGGCCAAAAAAAGTATGTGGTAGCTAAATCTAGCCACCAAAGGGCTAAAACGGCAACACTGATGCTTTGTTTCGTTAATAATTTATCATCCATGTAACAGGAATATGCCACAGCAAAGCGTGGCAGGGTACAGCTATTATCTTTATCTATATACTAGCAGACCCGGCGAACTTCGTCCCGCCCAAAATTTTTATATATTTTATTGAAACTTTTTGGTCCAACATTTTCACCAACAATTCACGTTTACGATTTTCATTGGCACATTTGTCTGCTAAGATTAAGGTTTGGTGGTCATTTGCCGCTTTAAATAACCTAAGGAAAGTGTTATATCCGTTCTTGAAATTCTCCAGTTGTGCGGCATTTCATAGCACGGTTATTCGCAAAGCGAAATAAATTTTTTCCTCTTCACTCCCTGGCAGCAACAATGACCCGGTTCTATAGTGAATGTCCTAGAAGCTTTACAGTATAGTAGGTGGCAATTTCAAAATGGGTGCGAATCATTGTTCTACAGAAATGCAATATACATATACTTATTTCAGACGAAATACCTTAAAAGTTTGAAAGCATAATAATATTGGAAAATCACATCCATTGGGCCAATTGCAACGCAGGACCGTCGATATACTCAATGGTGCAACAGGTCGATTTAATCTGACCTTCACGGCCCCTCTTCTCACTTGGCTATTTTTAGTAATAGCTCGACTTCAGCACCACTTGGCAGCACGTTTTTGCAATAGTATTGCATACATATTTAAAACATTAGCCAAATCGGATCATAAATAAGATTTTTAGTAATAACTCAACTACAGCGCCAACTGTCGGATTAAATTGTGAAACTAAACCATCCAGAGACCCACTAAAATACACAAAAAGTTTCGTTAAAAGCCGTACAACCATTTAGGAGGATTTCACTCACAAACACACCTACAGAAGAATAAAAAAATTCATTCAAGGATAGCTAAGGGTCGGTAGGTTTGCAGGCCTCACACCCCATTTCAAATAGCCCAAATTTTCTCCAAGAGTATGGGTTTGATTTCAACTATATACATATCTCCATACGAAGTTCCAGTACTGTACCATGAATACTTTCAGAGATATGCAGTATAAAAATTCGATTTATATGGGAGGAGCCACGCCCCCCTTTCCAACAGCTGCCCTCCTTCTTCATGAGAATGCGATTGATTTCGTATATCTCCATACCAAGTTCCAGAACTCTACCATGAACACTTCCAAAGATAGGCAGAATGAAAAATTCGGTTTGTATGGAAGATGCCACGCCCCCTTTTCCAATAGTTCCAATTTTTCTCCAAGAGTATGCGATTTATTTCGTACATCTCCATACAAAACTCTAGAACTCTACCAAAAAATTTCCAGAGATAATCAGTATGAAAAATTCGGTTTGTATGGGAGATGTCACACCCCTTTTTACTATAGCTAACATTTTTCTTCAAGGGTGTGCGATTGATTTCGTATATCTCCATACCAATTTCCAAAACTCTACCATGCACACTTTCAGAGATATGTAGCATGAGAAATTCGGTTTGTATGGGAAGTGCCACGCCCCCTTTACATATAGATTTTTTCAGCCTAAAACCATCCTTGGGACACGTGCGGCAGGTGGCAGTTTCAAAAAAATCGGTTCAGCCGCTCTCGAGCCTTGCGAAAA
>NW_023480287.1:0-2203 GCF_013731165.1 Rhagoletis pomonella | reverse complement strand
TACTGGCGTTCACCCCGGTGGACGAACGTCTAGCCACAATCCGCATCGAAGCTAGATTCTTCAACATCTCGCTCATCTGCGCCCATGCCCGGACGGAAGAGAAGGATGAGGCGTCCAAGGATCTCTTCTATGAGCGCTTGGAACGTACATATGAGCGCTGCCCCCGACACGATGTCAAAATCGTGCTGGGCGATTTTAATGCCAAGGTGGGCAAGGAAGGGATCTTTGGCGCCACCGTCGGAAAATTCAGCCTCCACGACGAAACGTCCGATAACGGACTGAGGTTGATCGACTTCGCCGGGAAATATGGTAATATGTAGTACTAGGTTCCAGCATAAGAACATCCACCAAGCTACATGGCTGTCTCCAGACCGAAAAACGAGAAACCAAATCGATCATGTTGTGATAGACGGAAGGCATGCTACAAGCGTTTTGGACGTACGTACACTCCGAGGGCCAAACATCGACTCGGACCACTATCTTGTTGTAGCCAAGATACACACCCGCCTCTGTGCAGCAAAAAATGTGCGCCCAACAATGCAAGGAAAGCTTAACGTCGAAAAGCTGCAATCACAACAGACTGCCAATTTATTCGCCATTCGACTCACACACCTGCTCTCTGAGAGCACTCTTCAACAATCCAACGTACGCGAGCAGTGGAACCACAGTTCCCGATCATTAGGTACCGCCGCCGAAGAAGTAATTGGATTTCAGCGAGCCCGAAAGAACAACTGGTACGATGAGGAATGTCAAGAAGCCGCAGAGAAAAAAGATGCCGCCTACAGGGCCACGCTGCGATCGAGCGCAACGCGAGCCATGTGGGGCCGTTATAGGGAACTGAAGAAGGAAGCGAGACGTATTTGCCGCAATAAGAAGAGAGAGGCCGAAATACGTGAGTGCGAAGAGCTTGAGATGCTGGCCGACAGGAAGAACGCCCGAAAATTCTACCAGAGGGTAGGCGACTTACGGAAGGTTTCAAGACCGGGGCGAACTCCTGTAAGAACAACAATGGCGACCTAGTGACCGATGTCCAGAATATACTTAAATTGTGGAGGGAACACTTTTATAACCTACTGAATGGTAGCAGCGCTGAAAGTAGTGAGAAAGACGAACCCGAGTCCCCAGTCGATGATGATGGAGTAGCTGTCCCACCGCCTGACTATGACGAGGTACGTATAGCGATTACGCGGCTGCAAAACAACAAAGCTGCTGGAGCTGACGGCCTGCCAGCCGAGCTATTCAAGTACGGCGGCGAGGAGCTGATGAGGTGCATGCATCAGCTCGTATGCAGAATATGATCAGATGAACGCCTGCCCGACGGCTGGAATTTAAGTGTGCTCTGCCCAATCCACAAGAAAGGCGACCCCGCCATACGCGCCAACTACCGCGGAATTAGCCTTCTAAGCATAGGTTACAAGGTCTTATCGAGCGTATTGTGCGAAAGACTGAAGCCCACCGTCAACGAGCTGATTGGACCTTATCAGTGTGGCTTTAGGCCTGGAAAATCCACCATAGATCAGGTATTCACAATACGCCAAATCTTGGAAAAGACCCGCGAGAATAGGATCGACACACACCATCTATTTGTCGATTTCAAAGCCGCTTTCGACAGCACGAAGAGAAGTTGCCTTTATGCCGCGATGTCTGAATTTGGTATACCCGCGAAACTAATACGGCTATGTAAAATGACGTTGAGCAATACCACCAGCTCCGCTAGAATAGGGAATGACCTCTCCGAGCCGTTTGATACCAAACGAGGTTTCAGACAAGGGGACTCTCTTTCGTGTGATTTCTTTAATCTTATGTTGGAGAAGATAATAAGAGCCGCAGAACTGAACCGCTCAGGCACAATACTTTATAAGAGCGTACAATTGCTGGCGTATGCCGACGACATCGATATTATCGGTAAAAACAAGGGCTTGGATAGAGTAGCAAAGCGAATGGGTCTGGTGGTGAACGAGGACAAAACGAAGTATCTCCTGTCATCACACAAACAGTTAGAGCATACGCGTCTTGGCACCCACGTCACTGTTGACAGTTACAAGTTTGAAAAAGTAGACGACTTCGTTTATTTGGGAACCAGCATTAACACCAATAATAATGTCAGCCTCGAAATCCAACGGAGAATCACTCTTGCCAACAAGTGCTACCTTGGGCTGAGTAGGCAATTGAGAAGTAAAGTCCTCTCTCGTCGTACAAAGAT
>NW_023480286.1:0-2203 GCF_013731165.1 Rhagoletis pomonella | reverse complement strand
GTATTTATTTTCAATTCTTGCGCCGAGTCACGATAGGCAGGAGTTTGTTAAGTTTCGATCCCTAAAACTGTTCAGCTACAGAACTAAATTCATCAGCCGATTTTATGTCTTTATTTTAATGATTTATTTATTGAGAGAGGACAGTATCGATTTCTTAATGCTGAAATGCAGATCTGATATATCAAACGTGCTGGAATGAGATTTAAAATCCTGGCATAGGCAACGGAGTGGGTCGTGCAATTCAAAATTAGTTTTACAAGCTTTCAGAAATAAGGAACAAAAGTGTGACTTATTTTGGAACGAATTTCCGTCATCCCTTGACAAGGGATCATCTTACCACCCTGTCGGAAAAATCAACCAACACCAACACACAAACAAAAGTGTCTTGATACCCGGGAGGGAACATTAAGGCTAACTTCGCCCATAAGAAGCAGACTTGAAATTGAGCCTGTCAGTAATTTAACTAGAAATATTGTACCAAGCATTTGCCTGCGGCTGGAAAGTGTAGGAAGATTGTTAAGTTTTAATCGGCTCGTATAAGGTGGAAGGTTATATTGAGAATCCCAAGGGAAATTTCTTAAAGCAAAAAGTAGGAATTGTTTTTGAATTGATTCTATCTTGTCTGAGTAAATTTGATACCTTGGATTCTAAACCACCGAACCGTATTCCAGAATTGGCCTAACTAATGTTGTAAACAGGGTTTTAGTGATATAAGGGTCACAAAATTCTTTTGACCATCATTTCACAAATGCAACTACACCTTTAGCCTTGTTGACTGTCACATTAATATGAAGATTAAAGCTAAGCTAAGGATCCATTGTGATACCAAGGTCCAGAAAATTATATACCTGTTCCAGGTTATGGTTACATATTGTATAAGAAGCGGGATGAACAGCTCTTCGCGAGAAGCGCATTACTGTACATTTCTTAATATTTAGAGGCATAAGATTTACTTGACACCAGTAAGCCATGCTGTTTAAATCTGATTGTAGCAAAGACATTTGTTTAATTGAAATGTACGATTTATAAAGCTTTACATCATCTGCATACATTAAAATTTTGGAAAATTTTATATCTGTAGAAATATCGTTTATAAAAAGCAAGAACAGAACCGGGCCTAGGTGGCTACCTTGAGGGACTCCTGAAGTAACATCAATGACGTCAGAGATAGTATTTTTAAACATTACCCTTTGTGATCTATCATAGAGGTATAAAGAGATCCAACGTAGAAAATTAGGTGGAAGACCAAGAAGATCAAGCTTATAGATGAGCAACGAGTGGCACACTTTGTCAAATGCTTTACTGAAGTCAGTATATATAACATCAACAGTTTTGCTTTCACTAAATGCTTTTGAGATATAGGATGTTAATTCAAGTAAATTTGTAGTTGATTTGCTCTTGCAAAATCCATGTTGACTATATGAAATGCTAAAAGAGATAGAATGCGTCAACTGATTTGCTATAATTGCTTTAAATAATTTACGAATTGCAGAAAGCTTAGCTATCCCCCGGTAGTTCTCCACTGAGGATCTGCTACCGCTTTTATGTAACGGGGTTATGAACGATTCCTTCCATATAGTTGGAAAAACGCCCTCTTTAAGAGACAAATTAAATAACGCTGTTAATGGCTCATAGAGATAATCAGCACAATTTATAAGAATACAGGTAGGGATCTGGTCAGGACCCTAACTGAAGGACTGCTTTAAGGATTTCATATAAACTGCTACATCATCGGGAGATATTACTGGGATATTTATTGAGTTCATTGGACATAGTTTAAAAGGATAGTCAATGTTAGCATGTTAGTTAATGGAATAATTGGATTTAAAAAACTGAGCGAACATCGCAAAAAAATATAGAAAAAAGGTGTTTTCTTAACAGCGGTCGTCCCTCGGCAGGCAATGGCAAACCTCCGTAAAACTGTAGGTCCCTCCACCTTGTGTGTGACAACATCAAGGCGCAGGCCACAAGTCGGAGGTATAACCTCTGCGAGGTATAACCTCTGAAAATTTGACTGAAATCTATGCTGTAGTTTTTGAGTTACCTCCGAACAACGAAAACGGCTATTATTTTATATATATAGAAGATAGCTAAACCATAGCATAAGCATTTAGAATTGTCAGTCGTTTTCATATAGCCATGAATAAAGGTTGATCCATGATAGATAAAAATAAATGAAATGCTCGTCTGTTGTAATCTCAAA
>NW_023480285.1:0-2203 GCF_013731165.1 Rhagoletis pomonella | reverse complement strand
CATCACAGAAAATATTGCTCTAATAATACTCTGAAAACAGTTTACTATGCGTTATTCAATTCTAAATTATCATATGGTATCAGCTGTTGGGGAGGCGCCCCCCTTAAATAAAATTCAAGCTCTACTGACCTTGCAGAAATGCGTTGTTAGGAAATTATGTAACGCGAATCGTGTGCATCCCTCCAGAGAACTCTTTAGAAATCTGAAAATTCTTCCAGTGAGAGACCTATATTATTTCAAAGTTTTAAAATTTTTTTTACATTAGATGCGGGTACCTACATAGTGTCAAATCGGACAACTATTATCTGAGGAAAAACTCATACCTCTTGTTGCTGTCCTGTCTTCGCTTACTAGTCATTCCTGCAGATTTTATACAATAGTATCTCGTAAATTATTTAATGCGCTACCTGCCAGTTTACGCGACATGACAATTCTTCAAAATTTTCCGAAAAATGTGAAATCCTTCCTTTTGAACCTTTCATACAATGAAGTCGAAGTTTTGCTACGGACCATAACCTAAATTTTGTTGATTTTAAACTTCCGTTTGATGTTCATCTTTCGGCTCGTACTTATGTATGCCAATAATTTTTTTCGATTTCATTGAAGGCTATTCGCAGTTTATAGATATTTTTTTTACCACTTTATTTTATTTTTCTTAACGCCACCCCGCTGTATTTATAACTTTACTAGAGATGGCATTTAATACTATGTTAATTTTAATATACAAAGTGCCTTGTCTTTCCTTATATCTGAATTAATGTCGTTATGTAATTAGAAATATTTGTTTGAGTTACATTTATTAACAACTGTAACTTGTGTATGTAGATATAAGCCAAAATGTTCAATAAATGAAATGAAAATGAATGAAATTTATTTTTTAGTCTATGACTTTAACAATCTTACAGACTAGATTACATAATAGGTTAGAATAACAGAAATTATATTAATTATACAATATTTCAATATTTGATTTAAATATCAATCTCGGCAATGAAAACTCAATATTTAAAATTTTTGAGATATTATTAAACTCTGTGAGGCCTCTATATATTGGTGCTAGAGTAAAGTAATTTGCCTTAACTGGAAGCATATAAAAAGGTAATTGAAAACGCAAAATTCTGTTTGGAACATTGAAACAAATTTGGTTAAGAAAAACAGGGCAATCAATAAATCCATTAACCAGATCATATATAAACATAAGTGACTGGATAAGTCTTCTACTTTCCAGTGATTTAACATTAATAAGCTTACAGAGAGAATTATAGGTCGGTAAAGGCTCAGAAAAGTTAAGCGGCTGTGGGGCAAAGCGAACAAATTTGCGCTCGCAAGGTCGCTAAATATTCGTTTTAGTGCGCATTCCAGACATATTTTGGAAATAGATTTTGAGATTACAAGATTTGCAATTTATATTTACAGAGCTATTTGGTCGGTTCAGTGGTACCTTCCCTTTAAAAAAGTTTAAACGGGCGAATACTAGTTCACGAAGGCCATACATAAGGATTCAAAATCTTCTCATAAGATGACGGCAAAACTCCAAATTTAAAATTTACACTGCGAATGTTATCGAGAGATGAACCTTTCTTTACAAGTTGGAAACATGCAAGATGTTTGCTATCAACGCCAGAATTTTTTGATACATAAAACGCCGATACATGCACCCACTTCTTTTTGAAAACAACATCAAGTTCGGCATTATCATAGTTATCGATAGTAGGTGTAGACTGAGAACGGTTGAGAGCAGGTACCGTACCAGTCACAGTCTCAGCGTTAGTATTAGCAGCAGTAATTTTTCCAGCGACATGGGAGTAGAGCATATTAGTTGTAGGCAGAGCGGCATTGCTAGTAGAAGAAGTAAAAGAGAGAATGTTGTCAACGGCAGCAGCACTCACAACATCACCAGCGGCATCAACGGCAATGGTAGCATCATTAGTATAGATGTCTGAAGCAGCAGGAGGGATATTTTCCATATCAGCAGCGTCTTCAGCAAGAGTGCAGTTTTTATTGCGTAGTATACTCATCAAAGAGCCCAGCTCAACTTGGAGATTGTCAACTTTCTTTAACAAGATGTTTTTATCATCGTACAATGTTTGCAGCAGAGAGAACATTCGCACATTCTCTGCTCTAAGCCCAACGACTTCATCAAGCACAGACTTGAGCATTGACTCCAATACAGTAGCTTTCGGGTGATCGAGGTTTTGTTTTT
>NW_023480284.1:0-2203 GCF_013731165.1 Rhagoletis pomonella | reverse complement strand
TGTTTAGGTAGTACTCAAACACATTGTCCAATTAGCTTGGTTTTGACACAAGTTAATTTCTTACAATACTCAACCCCCTCCCCTTTAAAATGAGCTACATAATAAAATAAGTATGGTCACTCATGTGTTTGACGCACCCGGTTCGACACAAACTGCTTAAGAGTAGTGGGCGGCTTGCGTAGCCAACACAACACAATCCGAGAATCAGACCAGAGGTAACAAGGAGTATCTGTTAATCTCAAGGCAATACGTACGTTTTCGAGGGTAACAGCGAGCAGAAGTGCGGCACAAAGCTCCAGACGCGGGATCGTTTCTCCTTTAAAGGAGGCCACCTTGGTACGAGCCGTAAGCAGTGATACGGCTGAATGACCTTCCGCATCTGTGGCTTTAATATATATTACAGCTGCATACGCGACCGTACTGGCATCGCAAATTCCTAGCAGGATAGTAGCTCTTCCTTCAGCCATACCTAACCATCGCGGAATCCGGATTTTGTTTATTACGTCGAGCTCGCTGTAAAAAGCTACCCAGATGGTTTGAAGTTCATCTGGAAGTGGTTCGTCCCACGACAAGCCAGCAGCCCACAACCTTTGTATGAATATTTTTCCAGTAACAACTAGTGCCAGTATGCCGGTAGGGTCGAATAGTTTTGCGACGTCACTTAGTACCCGTCGCTTCGTTAGAAAGCCTATGTTCTCTTTCAGATCTACCTTGAAAAATAGCTCATCACCTGCTGCATCCCATCGAAGCCCAAGTACAGTTGCTGTTGGTGATTCGATGGTCATCTCTACGTTAGAAGAACGGTTGCCAATCAAGCGTGCTAATATTTCACCACTACTGGAGTTCCATTTACGTAAACGGAAGTGGCCTTCAGACAATAGCGAAGTCACGTTGGCTGCAAGTTCAGTTGCATTTTCTTCGGTATCACAGCTGGTAGGAAAATCGTCGACATAAAAAGACGACAAGATCGCATCGCGTGCCGCTATCGATTTATTGACTATCAGCGACCACCTTGTAGTTGTCGTATGCGCATTGGTTGATTGCGCGGACCGCGTTGTAGGGACTGCAGCCGTACCATAAGTCACCGTTGTAAGGCGGTATATAGTGATGTCGTCGGTTGGGGACTCCCTCCTAATATTGTGATGAAAATCTCTATGCTAGGGTTTAACAAGTACCTGTCGAAACATCTTCTCAACATCGGCAGACAATGCGATGCGAAAGCGGCGAAAGCGATATATTATGTTAAGTAGCGGCTCTTGTATTGTGGTTCCTACCAACTGAACTTCGTTCAGGGAGACGCCGGTTGTAGTTCTCGCTGAGGCATTGAACACAACGCGAAACTTCCACATAACTGCATGATGCGGTATATAAAAGCCCGCTTCATTAACGTTCAATTGGTTTGCGCGCTCCATATGGCCCAGGTCTGCATATTCGCGCATAAAAACAATGTATTTCTCCCGGAGTTCACTATTTGCTGCCAGTCGCCGCTCAAGAAGGTAAACCTGTAGTAATGCATGAGTATAAGAGTCTCCCAAAGTCGGCGCATCAGGACGAAATGGAATGCACGCAACGTAGCGTCCGTCAGGTGTACGAGAGTGGGTGTTACAAAAAATTCGTTCGCATTCGTCATCCCCATCATATTCTAGGGAGGGCACTTCCTCAAACTTCCAAAAACTTCGGAGTAGTTCCTCCAAGAGTACGTCCTCGTCGCATAGCTGCATACTTAATGCGAGAGTTGGCAACGTTGAAGGTTGTGCTGCAGAAATCGGGCCAAATATGACCCACCCAAAAGCAGTGCGTTGAGCGTGCGGCTCACAAGGACCGCCAAATTTAAATTCAGTTTCGACAACTTGACATAGGTCAGCACCAACTAGCACGTCGATATTACCGGGAATGCCGAATTGTGCATCCGCTAATTGAATGCTGGACAAGTGCTGCCACTGTGTCATGTCAATGTACGTTGCGGGGATGACTGTTGTAATTGACGGAATGACAAGCGCAGTTATCTTCAGCGTAAAACTAGTATGGGCAGATTCTAATGTGAGCGAGACGCTACCACGAGCGCGAGCGGAAGAATGGGCACAAATTCCTTGGACAGGAATATCGCATTTACGTCTACGAAGAGATAAAGAATTAGCTAATTTATCTGTAACAACACTTACCTGCAAACCCGGGTCACAGAGCACGCGCGCCATGCGTCGAG
>NW_023480283.1:0-2204 GCF_013731165.1 Rhagoletis pomonella | reverse complement strand
TTTTTAAGTTCGCTGTTCTTATTGTTAACTGAATGTGGTGGATGCACTTAACCAGATACGCATAGGCATACATAGTCGAGTATTTATTATGTGCACGTCTATCGCATGTTGCCGCAGTGAGGCGTTAAAAGTGGGCGGCTTGCTTGTTGTTCAGTCATATCTGGTATATACAGAATGTCTGGCAAGTATGTATACTTGATATTCATACATTGGATTACTCTCGTTGCGCATGCGCAAGATTGTGCTTTTATGAGTTCTATGTACGTAAATTGTTGGAATTATCTTTTTCGTAAGACATAAGGAAATATACACTCAAATATAGTCGAATAGCTACATTTCCTCTAAACTTACTCATATTAAATTAAGTCATTTATTTCGTTATCTTAAGCAAATAAATTTTAATTGTGCGTAACTAAAGATAGTTTTCAACTCTTGTACTTGCAGTTTCAGTGCTGCGGAACCTGTGAACTCAATGGCGATTATATTTTTTTCGCAAATAAAAGATTACCTTAAGAAAGAAGCCATGACCGCAGCTCAAAAATATACAATTCTATTCAGCCGAATAAGCTTTTTTAAACGCACTCTTAAGGCCGGTTCAATTCACAAATAAAAAATACCAAAAACAAACACATAGGAATTGTCATTAGTAAGTATTAGAAGTTGTTTAAAGAAACAAGAAACCAGAATAGGTTCAGTTCATATAATTTTTGATTAAGCAGTAATTTAATATAAAACACAAATTTGGTGATCTCCGAAATAGCTGCTATAACTTCTACCGCTTAGAATTTGTTGCTTTTTCAATTTTTCCTAATAAAACAATCGTGGTACAAAGCTCAATAAAAATATTAAAAATAATTTTGTTTTATTTGTTGTTATGTTTTCGTTAATTAAAAATCCAAGTTATTTCCTTTTCGTTTGGTTTATGGGAAGTAATGTTTATTATGTATGAAGACTTGCCCCAAAATATATCGGAAAAATATTAAATTTGGCATTTTTATAGGGTTAAATAATTTTCTATTGAAAACGTTTTAGTTTGATTTTATTTATCGGCCTCTTAATTGTAAACTGATGTAATTTTTATGTGTTAAGCTCTAGGCCCAGGTTTTAGTTTATTAATTTTCCACCTCAATCTGAGGTTATATTCAGGAACTCTTAGTCGTGCCCGGTCGATCGGGCTTTTATGCATTTATGACAGAAATACTACTCCCGCAGTACTGCAAGATACCAGAACATTTTTAAAGCTAATGCTGCATTCATATATTTTTAACCAGTAACCCTATTAGCATAGGCTGGCTTTCCGCCGTAAGGCCAGCAAGTTTTACTGTAAAAAGGTCTGTTTTTTCTTATCAAGTTTCCATATTCATTCGTACCAAAAGCATTTTCCATTTATGGCTGGACAAAATAGATGACCACCTAGACATAATTACTTGCAAAGCTTAAAAACAAAAACACAAAAAAAATGATTTTTAATATAGGTACTTTGTAAAGAGTAAATTTCTATATTTCCGCAGAGTGATTGTCGTAAGGAACTTATATCAATTACGCACAAATTTGAAAGCAAAGAGAAAATGAAGAGAATCAAGAATAATACAGGAGTGAAACATGAAAGAAACCTTCAATAAAAAGTCATACACAATCAAGGAATGAAGGAATAAAAACTAGTTATGCGCATATACGGGCATGTACAGATGAATGTGTAACTAAAGCGGAGGCAATTTCTACTCGCAGCATTATAAAAATGCGATCAAACTATAAAAAAAGAGAAACGAAATCAAAATGCTTAAATACTTTTATACCCACATAAACCTGTGTGTTTGGCTTCGAGGATACTATTTAAACGCTTTACATGGAGTAATCTTACCGAAGCGCAGCTTCCCTATCCACCACCAAACGGCATTGTGGCGCTGATTACGTAGCTTGGGTTGCATATTTGCTATTGTTTTTGTACCTCACAGGCGTGTATTATTAAAATCGCATTAGAATACGCGATCAAAGGCAACAAAAGGCAAAACAACAAAAACTACGCAAACAAAAATTTAACAGTCGGAGCAATTTTAATATGCTCTCATCAGAAGATGTTTTGTTTTTGTGATTGCTGTTAACAACAGCGGCGGTGGATGTTGGCAACCAAATGACGCTTCAAAAAAAAAAAACAACAAAAAAAACTGAGCTTACCATCAACACTCGACGCCTGACGCCCGGCG
>NW_023480282.1:0-2204 GCF_013731165.1 Rhagoletis pomonella | reverse complement strand
CGTTTATTTTGTTTTTGTTAACCTCAGAGGTGTGTCCATATAGGGTGCTGCAGTGTTGTACTACTCCTGATCGGCATATATTAAGTGCTGTTTCAATGTGCGGTCCCTTTTTTCTTGTGCATATTACTTCGAGTAAGATATGTACACTACTAAGTTTTGTTTTAATCGTCTTTATATGGGCGTTCCATAAGAGGTTTCTTGCAAAAGTTTTGGTTTTTAGCTCGATATTAAGGTTTCTCAGTTTAATTGAGAATGCATTGCAATTTCTCTTTCTGCATATATGTAACACCTCAGTTTTGTTCGTGTATTTTCTTATCTAGTGCGTTCAAGCTCAGACATACCTTTTCTGGTGTGCCAGAAGATAATGCGAAGATGTTGTCTGCATATATGCTTTTAGTCTGTAAGCTTTAAGAGAAATACCGAAAAGGGAGAGCCTTGTGGAATCCCATTGTCAAGCTTGCCATTTCTGGACAAGTAGCCGTCTACTTTCACGTCTATTGTTTTGTGGGAGAGGAACGATAATGTTAATTTTAAGAAGCTTTTTGGTAGGCCCCAGTCATGTAGTTCCTTCAGAACATGTGTTGATATTACCCTATCGAATGCTTTTATCAAGATCTTCCGTAACGCTATGCAGTGCTTTTGGCTATTTAGACTCTTCTTGATTTCTGTTTCGAGTAGATGGCAAAGCGTATGTACGCCATGATTCTCCATGTATGCGTGTTGGATTTGTAAGCATATTTTTGTCGCACGCTTTCCATAACCTTCGTGTTATTCAGCCTCATTGCGTAAGTCGTAAATTAGGCTAAATTGTACGATTCGACAACAGTAGCATTGTCTATTGTCGTACTGAAATAAGTAAACGACCAAAATCGTCGAAAACTATACAGTGCTGCCAAGTTTTTCCGTTTTAATACACTAGTCGAGTGGAAATTTTAGGCAATGACGTGACATTTTCGATACGATTCGACTCTCGAAAAACGACTTGCATTCGACACGACTCTCGCAATGAGGGTGATTATTTTGTCGAAGATTTTCGACAGGACAGGCAGCAAGGAGATGGGACGATATCCTTCGCTTGAATTCTGATTTTTCCCTATCTTTGGTATGGGTGTAAGTGTGGCTTGTTTCCAGTCGTGAGGGTAAATTCCTGTTTTCAACATATATTTCATATTTCATATTTATGAAATACATATTGCTATAAAGTTCGCACAACCTTCTTTTGAAAGTGGTCGATGAGTTTTTTATCATTCCGTAGGTTATTTTGTCCTTCCCAGGTGTATTTCCTTTAGAGCTTTTGAGAGCCAGGTTTAATTCCAGAAGCGCCATGGGGTCAAGCGTATAGTTGAGGTCCTCTTTACAGTTTCTCCAATTGTCGGCGCTAATATTCGTCTTTTCTTGTACAATGCTGCGGTTGAAGCTATCATTTGAACCTACTGAGCTCCCCAGAAGATAATTTAGGTAGGCCGTCTTAAGTGAAGGCATCCAAAGATCCCTACCCAAGAAGGGCTGAAAAAGTACTTCCTTGCACGCCTTCTAGAAGGGCTTATCCATTTACAATTTACGCGAATGCATAAATTTATATTATTTAACATTACAAATGAATTCCAATAAAAATTTTAAGTTACAATAACACATATTTGATAAAAAACCTTAAGCAAATACTTCAAAGATGTATGATTTTTATAAATTAAAGAAGCAACTTTAAAGAACTCCTCCAAAAGGCCTTCTGAAGTACGCCCTTTTGGAAGGCCTTCTATGGGTAGCGAAAGAGGAAGCCCTTCAATTTGTGCCACTCCATACAAAAAAGAA
This sequence comes from Rhagoletis pomonella, assembly GCF_013731165.1. Classification (NCBI taxonomy): domain Eukaryota; kingdom Metazoa; phylum Arthropoda; class Insecta; order Diptera; family Tephritidae; genus Rhagoletis; species Rhagoletis pomonella. Next base: position 395 of record NW_023480282.1, on the reverse strand, counting down.
AGGGGAAAGGAATGTAGAGTAAGGCCTCTTGATTCTCAGGAAGGCCTTTCGGAAGGACTTTTAACTCATGAAATTATCTACTGGGTCCACACTCTTTCGAAATGGTTGGCTATTTGTGCTGGGTGCGAGATTACGGTATTGTTTGTAAATATTGGAGGAAAGTTAGAGATGGAATTAGATCCGATTCGCTTTACTTTACTCCAAAGTGTTCTGGCATCTAGCGTTGGGTTTAGTGAGTTGACGAACAGTTTCCACATTTCTTGTTTTGCTCTTTTGCGAGCTTTTCTCACCTGTGCATACAGTCTTTTGTAATTTGACATTCGTGTTCCTTCTCTTACTCTCTTCCAAGCTTTCTTTTTCTCGCGTATTTGATTGCTAATTTCCCCATTGAGCCA
>NW_023480281.1:0-2204 GCF_013731165.1 Rhagoletis pomonella | reverse complement strand
AAGATGAAGATGAAGATGAAGATGAAGATGAAGATGAAGATGAAGATAAGGATAAAGATCATAACCCCTTAACTTTAACCTGAGCTCACCACACATTAATTCACCACACTTTAACTCCCCACACCTAAATTCACCACACCTCAACTCGCCACACCTTAACCCCCGCACCTAAATCCACCACACCTAAATCCACCACACTTAATTCACCACACCTCAACTTTCTCACCACACCTTAACTCACCTCAACTCACCACACCAAAATTCACCACACCTCAACTTTCTCACCATAACTTAACTCACCACACCTGAATCCAGCACACCTAAATTCACCACACCGTAACTCCTACACCCAATTCCACCACACGGCAGCTCACCACTCCCAATTTCACCACATGACATGATATCACTTGATGTGGCATCAAAGGCAACATCATTTGGCATAAAATGAACCAAAATAAATAAGATTTAGATAGAGGTGAAAAAAGGGATAAAAAGGAAATACAACTGAAGAGTGTGCGATGTTATATTGTGGTGTGTTATACTTCATATGTTATGTTATTTATTCTTATGTTATGGTTATGTTATGTTATGCCAAGTACTAAGCTAAACTCCCCTCCACTTAACCCATTCCAACTAATGTTATTTTAGCTCATTCAACTTACATAAACTATCCTTAATTTTATCGGTTGAATTTCAACCGCTGGGCGAACACTAGTATAGTTAAAGATATAAACAAATCTCTTGCGTTTGATATTGTTATACCTAAATATTTCATGTGCCTGATGAATTAAGTTAAATTTGATTTATGAAATACATACGTGAAAACTCTCCTCAATACAGTTCAGAAATAAAGACTTTTTAAACCCATTTCATTGGATACCCATATTTTTCATAATTGCTTTTTTTCGAACGAAAAATGACACTGAAGATGGCACAACGCCGAAACCGGTTTGGCTGCCAACCAAACTTGACAAGGTATGACGGAAATTCGTTCCAAAATAATTCATCTTACCACCCTGTCGGAAAAATCAACCAACACCAACACACAAATAATTTGACTTTAACTGTTTAAACCGGTGGCAACCATATTTCATATTCTAAATATTCCAAATAAGGCAATCTTACCACCTTCGTTTCACGTCATATTTTAATATTTAATTTAACTTATGCACACTTTAATTAGATTCTAATTTTAAAACACCTGGCGACCCTATTCAAAATACTTTGAAATCAAAACCTTGTTAAACCTTTTTCGACTGACACACATATTGCGGTACATATTTAAATTGCGTATCTAATTCCCTTAATTCAAGTTGAATTTAATTTTTAAAACATATGGCAACCCTCTTAAATAAAGTTCGGAAGAAAACATGTTTAACTCATTCAATTTATACCCATACTTTTATAATTCATTTGACTTATTTTGTAATTGGAGTTTAATTTTTTACACTTTTTACTAAATATTTTTTATACTCCTTTGTTTGACTCCAATATTTCAATATTTCATAGAATTAAATTCATTTCAACTTTTCGAACAAGATGGCAATCTTGTTCAAAATATTTTTAAACCCAAAACCTCGTTAGACCTTTTTCGTCTGACACTTGATTGTGATACATATTTAAACTATCTAATACCCTAAATTCAAATTGAATTTAATTATAAAATCAGGTGGCAAACCTCCTACATGCAGTTTTGAAATAAACTTTCTTCAAAACAATTTGGATTTATATTCATATTAAAGTGCTTAGCGCGACTGCTAACACCAGGCGCCCAAATGCATGCTATGTACTGCCACATGTGCAAAAATTTCCTTCATTAAATTAATCAAATTTATGTTCATGCACTTCTCAACTGAGTTTGGTCCAACATTTTCACCAACAGTTCACGTTCGTGATTTTCAGTGACACATTTATCTTCTAATATTACGTTTTGGTGGTTGCCAGAAGGCATACATATTTCCCTTGCCATCTTAAATAACCTAGCAAAAGTGTATATGCATAGAAAGAAACGTAATAGCTTCAGTGCTTTGAAAGGCGCCACACCCAATAGCCCCAATTTTCTTTAAGAGTATTCTACCATGAACACTTCCAGAGATATTCAGTATGAAAAATTAATACAAACTTTAGAAAAATGCAACAAGTTTCTATCAAAATTTCGAACTTTTTAATCAGTTCAAATAATGTGACAAAGTCGGATTTTTTTT
>NW_023480280.1:0-2204 GCF_013731165.1 Rhagoletis pomonella | reverse complement strand
TATTGTTAATAAATACTACTTTTTAATATCGAAACCAATATCGTAAAGATTGAACAGTCACTATGTCAAGGGACCCATACAACAATCAAAGAGCATTTTTATGCCAGAAGGTTGAGAGTCTTCCTGCATTCTATGGCTACTATGGACGTTGTTCCGTTAGAATTGAAAGATTTGATAGCAGCCTGGCTGTTAGAATAGATAGCAATAGGCCGCCCGAGGGGCGGACGTTATAAGTCACCGAGCCGCCTCCATTATGGCGTTTAAATAGTTCTGCTTAAAAAACGCTACAACGGTCCGGTAAGCGAAAACTGAGGTTTAGCGTGAGTTCGTTTGAGTAGATCCCGCTACCCACTCTTTTTTTGGCCGTAGACCCTGGGTTCAGGTCTGTGGCCCTTTTCCACTCGTTCCTCTCTGGGATTCTTGTGCAGAATTGGTTGCCTAAACAGAGTAGAGGAGTGGAATAATCTATCTGTCGTAGATTATCCGGTAGAGTTTCAAGTACTTTTGCGTGTCCGAATCTGTGATCTGTCCAAGGCTGGATTGTATTTAACCTGGTCTGAGCCTTAGTTCGTTTACTAGACGGCATTTTGGGCAGAATTGAGTGACAACAGATTAAATAGTTCTGTTCCCGGGAACCCCGACTACCATCTTTATGCATCATTTAGCCAATTCGCTTAGAACCATTCTTCCTTGAATTTCTACTTTCGAAGAGGTATTTATGCACACTAGATATTAAATCGGAGCCTGGTTTTCACCCTGACGGTGGTGGAGTATTCTATTACAAGATAATCGCTTTCTTTAAATCTCTTAATTCAGCTTGCAAGACACCACAGTAGTCTGGTAGATACAGGCTAATGCTTAGAAGTAAATAGTTTTTGCATGTTGCTGCCGACATTATTATTAAGCTTAGAGCTTTCGCCGAATCACCAAATGTTAGGCTCATTATACCAAATGGAAAACGAGTTTACCAAAATTTAAATTTAGAAAAATACTATACCACATTTGGTAGAATTCCACCAAAACGGAAACACTGTACGCAAACCAAACGATGATAGGTATTTAGATATATGCAATTCGCACTAGCGTAGCCAGGAATGCAGGAGCCAAACAAACTTTGGAACACCTTCTTTGCTCATGACCGGCGCTATCATGAATTCGACTGAAATATGTATATGCTTGGGTGCTATTCAGATGGGAAAACTGGAGAATGTCTACAAAATTAGATACCAGACGCCTTCAACTGGTACTTTTTCAATATTTAATATTTTATTGATTACCGGGAGAAAAATTATACGAAATAATAGTAAATTTTGACCAATTCGGTGCTCCTTCCCATATGTCCTAAATACATATATGTATGTAAATATGTATGTACATATATATGCACATAAATTCTTATTTAATATGTATCTATGCATGTATGTTTATTTATACATATGTATGTAAATTCTTCAGTATTCATTTCTCCATGCTCATACATAGTAGTTCGTTTTCATAATTTATGCAAAGCAATTAAAAAGCAAGAAAATACCAGCTGCGACGCGTACGATGCTGCTGAAAGCTGCGCAGCTTCACTGCAACGCGCTGCTTTTGAATTCATTGATTTGATCGAGTTCAAATTGACACAGAAAAAAATGTATGCCACATCGAACGAGTGAAGGCTGGGATAATTGTTTGAACGCAAGTGAAAAAATTAAAAACATTTGAGAGACATACATGTACGTACATATGTATGTATGCATTCGTGTATGTATGTATGTATGCATACTCAGCACAACTAAAGAGCACAAATGGCTGGTTGAATGGGGGCGGAGGAGCTAATGAAATGGAAGGGAAGCGGTGGTAAGCCACATCCATAACCAGCAGCTAACCGCAGTAAATAACGCAGCCATTCTTCAACGCCAAGCGAATCAAGGCAATCAGCTAAATGTTGGAGAGTACATACATTATATCAAATGGTGACAGTTAAGTACTTAAAGGGTTGCCACTGACGAAAAAAAAGACTTACCATCCACTTGAAAAAAATCGACTAATTATGGAGAATATCTAGATACCAATAACTTTTTTGAGTTATTTAAATAATGTTCTATTTATTTATTTTTTTGAGTTATTTCAATAGATATTAAATTTTTTATTAAGAAATTCTTTACTTAAGCAATGATATGATATTTGAGATCATATTAATGGCATCTTCTTGGTTTCCT
>NW_023480279.1:0-2204 GCF_013731165.1 Rhagoletis pomonella | reverse complement strand
TATTCCACTAACTCCCAAGCATACTTTGACTATCCTTTTAAACTAAGGCCCCTATTGCGAGTGTCGACTGGCAGTAGAATAGAAATTTGTCGATCGAGTCGATCATCTTTTATTTTGCTATTGTGTAACTTGATCGATAAAAATTTGTACTATTGTGAATGGTTGACAGAATTGTAAACAGCTATTTGTTTGTTTACATTTGTTTCTTGAGTGTTTTATTGACATCATTTTTAAAATACTTGCTTTTATTATAAAATTTAAAAAATGGGCACAGTTGAAATATGGTTTAGTGATGAGGAAGATGATGTGGAAGCTAATAGATTAGTAGAGTTGGCTAAAGCAAGGAGGGAATTGCGAGATTCGTCGGATCCCTTGGAGTTGGAAGCTGAAGTGTATGCACATATGTGAGTTTTATGAATAGAAGTTGCGTTCCCGATGCTTCACGGTTGTTAGGCTTTACATGATTTGCAGGAAAAGGTGTTTTCCTCATTAATAAACTTTATGGAAGTTTAAGAAATACGGTACGGTTATTTGTACAATGATGTTGGGTATTTGTGTCCAAACGCGTGACCCGAGTTTAAAAACTTTAATACATGTGTAGTGAAAGAATTCCACTTTAATTCAAAATAAAAACTTCAAATTTTCGAGCACTATTCAATTAAGTTTTTTTGTAAACTTTTGATTTTGGTTCTGCGCAAAAACACTGTGGCGTAGCCGGAGCTATATGCACAAGAAATATTGTAATGTATCTTTCCCAATAGAAGCGGAGCTTCCTCCCCTACTCTTTCCGGAAATTCCTTTGCCTCTTCACTCTCCTGCATCAGCACGACCAACCGCGCAAGTTGCCTTTTGTTGTTTACAATTTTTGATCTGTAATTTAGACACATACATACATATCGTCGCTCGAATAAAGAAACAGTGTAAATGCCACATACACTATTATTCGATAATTGCACCATTGGATAGACAATCCTTTAATCTATTAGAAAAATCTTTAGTTTTCTTAAATATCTCTTTGGCTCACTAATTTATTCCCGAAAATTGTATTTGTATGGTTTGTAATGGTTTATAAAAACTTCCAATTCGTTTTTCTCAAAACTATACTTTTCATGCTACACTATTTCATTATTCCAGCGACGATATGTATATTTCACAATTTTGTACAACTTCCAGTTCCATTATAGTTCCACTTTCTTACACAAATTTTATAAACGCATACTCCAACGACTAAAAAATAGCAATAGAAGGATGAGCGATTAAAAAGTATTCACAGTCGCTAACTGAGCGACTAAGCGACACTCGCAATAGCATCGATAATCGATAATCGCTTAATAGTCGTTTATCTACTGCCAGTCGACATTCGCAATAGGGGTGTAAGTCCAATTAACTCTATACATAACCCTATAATATCTCCCGATGATGTTTTAGTTTACCTGAAGTCCTTAAAGCAGTCTTTTAGTTATGGTCCTGACCAGATCCCCACTTGTTTTCTTAGAAATTGTGCTGATTATCTCTATGAGCCGTTAACAGCCTTATTTAATTTGTCTCTTAAAGAGGGCGTTTTTTCCAACTGTATGGAAGGAATCGTTCATAACCCCCCTTACATAAAAGCGGTAGCAGGTCTTCAGTGGAGAACTACCGGGGCATAGCTAAGCTTTCTGCAATTCCTAAATTATTTGAAGCAATTATAACAAATCGGTTGACGCATTCTATCACTTCAAGCATTTCATACAGTCAACATGGATTTTGCAAGGGCAAATCAACTTCTACAAATTTACTTGAATTAACATCCTATATCTCAAAAGCATTTAGTGAGAGCAAAACTGTTGATGTTATATATACTGATTTCAGTAAAGCATTTGACAAAGTGTGCCACTCGTTGCTCATCTATAAACTTGATCTTCTTGGTCTTCCACCTAATTTTCTACGTTGGATCTCTTCATACCTCTATGATAGATCACAAAGGGTATTGTTTAAAAATACTATCTCTGACGTTATTGATGTTACTTCAGGAGTCCCTCAGGGTAGCCACCTAGGCCCGATTCTGTTCTTGCTTTTTATAAACGATATTTCTACAGATATAAAATTCTCCAAAATTTTAATGTATGCAGATGATGTAAAACTTTATAAATCGTACGTTTCAATTAAAGAAAGGTCTTTGCTACAATCAGACTTAAACAGCATGGCTTACTGGTGTAAAGTAA
>NW_023480278.1:0-2205 GCF_013731165.1 Rhagoletis pomonella | reverse complement strand
GAAAATTCGAAATCTGAGGAATAAGTTTTTCCGCAAGTTTAAAAATAGTAAAAATATGGTGTTCTTCGAAAAGTATAAAGAGTTTGAAAAGAAGTTCGCTTGTCTAGATAAATTTTTGCACAGAAATTACATTTTAAGTTTTGAAGAAAACTTAAAAACAAATCCAAAATCGTTTTGGAATTTTGTTAAGTCAAAAAAGTCTGTGTCGAATATTCCGTCCTCTCTCTTCCTTGGCGACAAAGCTGTTGATTCTCCTGCTGATGCGGCAAATCTGTTCGCTGAGTTTTTCATGGCCAACTTCGCGTCTGACTCTGATAACGGTGAAGACATTCGTTTCAACATACAACCATCAATTGATTTTGGAAATCTTGAACTTTCTTCCGAAGATATCGTTAGTGGCATCTCTCGACTTAAACAGTCATCAAATACCGATGTTGATGGTCTGTCTGCTATTTTGTTTAAGCAGTGCGAAGCTCTTGTTTATCCTCTCTTATTAATATTTAATAGTTCCCTGTCCTCGGGCACTTTCATTGATCCGTGGAAAGTGGCTTTTGTTACACCTATTTTCAAGAGTGGCAATAAAAATGACATTAGCAATTACAGACCCATTTCAAAACTTTCCGCCACGTCAAAGCTTTTTGAATGCATCATCCAGGAAAAATTAATATTTTTCGTTAAGAATATGGTATGCCCAGAGCAACATGGCTTTCTTCCGGGACGCTCAACTGTGACTAATCTAGCTATTTTTTCTGATGACTGCATCGCAGCTTTTCAGTCTGGATGTCAGGTTGACACAGTATATACGGACTTTTCTAAAGCATTTGATCGGGTTTCCCATGTAGTCCTGGTCAATAAGCTTGCCTGTATGGGTTTCCACTCAGTGTTTATAAACTGGATTGAATCGTACCTACGTAATCGCAGTTGTAGGGTCATTGTGGACAATGTCAGGTCTCCTCCTTTCGTTGCCTGCTCTGGTGTTCCACAGGGAAGCATCTTAGGTCCACTTTTTTTCTTATTGTTTATTAATGACATTCGCTCCTGTTTTTCTACAGTAAAATTTTTACTATATGCGGATGATTTAAAAATTTATTCACCCATTTACAGTCACCATGACTCTGAACTGATGCAATTAGATTTGGATAATTTAAGTACATGGTGTAATAGCAATCGGTTAACTCTTAATTTAAAAAAATGTTTTCAGATTACTTTTTCAAAACGCGTTAACGTCATTGAAACCTCATACCATTTATCTAACTCGCCCCTTACAAGGGTTAGTGAAATAAAAGATCTGGGGGTAACTTTTGACTCCAAATTTACTTTCGCAAAACATATTAACCTTTGCATTTCGAAATCGTATGCCATGCTTGCTTTTGTTAGACGTCATAGCTCAGAGTTCACTGACCCTTATACGCTAAAGCTTTTATATACCGCGTTTGTGCGCTCTAAACTTGAGTACGCTTGTTTTATTTGGTCGCCTTATTATCAGTGCCATATTGCAAGAATCGAACGGATTCAGAAAGTATTTTTATATTTTGCTTTGCGCAGCTTACGCTTTTCTGAACCCATTCCGACTTATGAGTCTAGATGCCTATTGATCAACTTAAAGTCACTGCAGAACAGGAGAATAATTTTGTCGCTGTCGTTTATTTTTGACGTTTTTCGTGGTGCTACTGACTGCCCCATGCTCCTGGAGAGGATTTTCATAAATATTCCTGCCAGAGCCCTTAGGAACTCTGAGTTCTTCAACGTTCGTCTGTTCAAAGCTCTTTATGCAATCAATGCTCCTATTACTAGATCCTTGATTGAGTTTAATAGAATTACTAATTATTTGGAAATAGATATTTCTTGTTCAAAAGAGTGCTTTTTAAATACAATAAACCCTCTTTATAAGTGAGCCATTTATGTATTCTAGTAATTTGCCTACTGTTATCACATATTTCTACTTAGCCTGTAAGATTTTCTAATCTGATTGGCTTAATAAATAAATACTAAATACTAAATACGATTACAAATTCACTAAGAGCCCTGTTACACGATATGTAGTTCCATATGTAAATAGTACTTTCCTGGTACGTTTTAGTATATTGTACATGCGAGTACATACAAAAAAGTGGTATCTACATATGCAAATACATATCGTGTAAGAGTTATTTGCAGTCACAAAAGCGACTTTTCCTACAGGGCAGACCCATGCCTATGAAGAAA
>NW_023480277.1:0-2205 GCF_013731165.1 Rhagoletis pomonella | reverse complement strand
AAGTGTCGAACAGCTCATATAAGATATTTCAGCGGATTTCTAGCACAGATACTACTTTTGACCGCTGCTTATATGGGGACGTCCCACTGTGCGTCGCCAACAGTTCTAAGTTCTATCAAGCACCGTCAATGGCGTCTCGTTTGCAAGTGCCTTAAAATCAGGCTTAGGAAACTCTGCCCCTACAAAGACTGCACCTCAAGTTGCGCCGCAAGAACAGCATCCCCATGCACAATACGGTAAACAATCCAATATCGGAGCTATAATAGCGTCGATGCAACAAAACAGGATGAATTTCATGATTTTCATGCAAAACACAATGCAAGAACTCATGCGAAATCAAAATACACTGCTCAAACTGCTTGCTATTCAGCAAACAAGATAATGACCTCACTTAAAATAGCCCTCTGGAATGCAAATGGCATTTCTCGCCACAAGCTAGAGCTGTGAAAATTTCTTAAGGACAAGGAAATTGAAATAATGCTCCTTGCTGAAACACACCTAACTAATAGATATAATTTTGACATTTCGGGATATACCTTTTATTGCACGAATCATCCAGATGGAAAAGCGCATGGCGGAACTGGTATTTTAGTCAGAAACCGGATTAAACACTATCATTTTGACTATCACTGGGGCTCACGCTTGTCTAACCCTAAAGGCAAACAATTATACAACGCGCTTACATGTAGAAGAAACAAACTCGATTACGCTTCTCCTGGAAAGCCTACATATTGGCCGGCAGACCCGCAAAAGTTTCCAGATTTGATTGACTTTGCGGTGACAAGGAAAATTGCTCGCGGCCTTATTAGTACAGAATCAGTTGCAGATCTCTCACCCTATATGCTCACGACAAGCGCTACAAATTGGTTAAAGTAAAAAAATATATCAGTACGCATATAGACCTCGACCCAAATTTAGATACGCCGACCGATATTGAGAACTCCATAGCCGCTCATGAATCTACACTTAGAGCAGCCCCTAGCGTTTCCACACCCCAGAAAGGTTATGGGCAAGATAAAAAGTACAATTTAACCAATAGGAAAATTGAAATGCTTGTATTGGAAAAACGATGCCTACGACGGATATGGCAACTGCTCAAGGCGGCCACACATGCACTGACGAGAGCCCTCGAGAACGAGGAACAGTATACATAGTACCGGTACATCCAAAAGCTCTCACTGACTAGCACAAAGCACTCGTTATGGAAAGCACACCAAAATCTAAATGCGCCGATGGAGTCTGAAATGCCAGTTCGGGACCATAATGGCAAATGGGCTCGGAGTGACGTAGAAAAAGCAAACACCTTTGCTGCTCATCCAAAAAATGTTTTCAGGCCAAACCCCGCTACTAATGATTTTCAATTACACAATATGTGAAAATGTGAGCCTTTGAAATTTTTACCTGTAGATATTTCAGAAGTAATTAAGGATCAACTGCAACCAAATAAGGCCGCAGGGCACGACTTAATAACCCCAAAAATGATTATTGAGCTACCAAATTGTGCTGTACTCTGCATCTGTATGCTATTTAACGCAATCACAAAACATTGTCATTTCCCTCACCAATGGAAAAAGTCGACTATTGTGATGATACCAAAGCCCGGAAAGGACAAAACGCAGCCATCTTCCTATAGGCCCATCAGCCTGCTACCGTGCATGTCGAAATTATTCGAAAAAACTTCTTATGCTCCGCATCTCCCCACATCTGCAAGCCCGCAATATAATACCAGTTCACCAATCTGGCTTCAGGAAAAACATGGAACAATCGAGAAAGTAAATCGCATAACAACCGAAATCCGAACAGCGTTTGAAAAGAGGGAGTTAATCTATTATTTTTTATTGCCTAAATAATAGACATAAGAACGATTATAAGAAATGTAAACATAACAAAACTGTCAAAGCCAATAGTTATTCAAGACACGAACCATCATATCGGTATAGACGCGAATTGACATGGCCACTATGAAAACACCCACACTGACATACGATAAAAGAATCGGTGGTCACATACCACGAGACTAGAAAAATATATTTCCTTTATGGAATTGGACACAGAGCGAACTATACACATAAGCCCTCGCAAGAGCGGAATTACAACCAAGTAATTAAAGTGGATTAAAAACTTGTATTAAAAGCTGGCGACATTCGGGGAGTCGATGCTCACCCCTCAGTGGAAATTAATAGAGGCAAAAGGTGCCGTCACATT
>NW_023480276.1:0-2205 GCF_013731165.1 Rhagoletis pomonella | reverse complement strand
TTTTTTTTAAAAAAAAAGGTATCAAGCTCTTAAAAAATCACCCGTTACATGCATATGTGCAAAAGCTTTGCTAAGAAAGTATGGGAGTGAGATTTGTATAAGTACAACATTATTTATGTTTGATTTTCCATCCACACAAAGGCATATGTACATACCTACATACGTGCAAGCATAACCATTAAGAGTATTCCCTTAGCTTATTTTGAAAGACAGTAAATATACTTAGTACTATATGCTCTCTTTCTTAATGAGTGCATGCATTGTGAGTACCATAATACTCGTACATAGACCCCTAATCTTCAAATCAAATATTAAATTCATTTATAGTTAGCTAGCTCGAATGACGATTTACATACTGAGAGGATTAATTTGCGTAGGTTGAAGCACGTTGTCAGTGTATTGAGTGAGCCATCAGCCTGGATTTTGGCATAATAGGTCAACAATAGGACAGATACTCGCAATACCTAAATACTTGTTACAGCGTCAAGAAAGAGGAATGAATATAAGCAAACCATTTAAATAAATATTGAAACAGAATAAATTTATTTAATAAAGGTGGACACTCTATTATTAATTGCTTTCAAAATAATTTGATGTAAAATCGAATTATATTACGACCACATACAAATATACATTTAAAGTCCATTTAATTTATAAACCGGTGGCAACCCCTTCAAAAGTGGTTGCCAAAATAAAGCTTACTTAGCCTCTTTCTTTTGGCATCTATGTTGCATTTATTGATATTGATTTAAATCTAAATCTTCAATTAAGGAATTATGACATCTTTCAAAAGAATATACCAGTATTTCATGAAAAAATATATAGTTTTAAGTCCTTGAGTGCTTGAGGACGGAAAAATGGACACCCAAAAGATCTGCATAAACGTTTGTGAAAGTTAGAAAACAATTTCAAAATTATGAGATTCTAAAAAAAAATTTCCACATTTGTGAAGTGGCCCACAATTTTTTCGAAGCTTTCAAGCTTTTTTGTGCAATCACATATTTATGCTTCACAATGATAAATTAAAAATACAAGTTGCACAATTTTTCGAAATTCAAATTAGTTTGGAAGTTATAGCTATTGGGGGGCGTATTCTTGTTTTCGTACGAATCAAAAATCATGAAATTTTCTTATAATTTTCTATACGAAAACCAGAACACGCCCCATTGACTTTTTTCGAAATTGTTTAGATTTTATTTGTTTTTTTCGTGAAGAATGATGATGTTTTCTTCCCATTTTTATTTTTTATTTGGTCATTTAATTATTTTTTTTTATAAAAGATATTCAATTTTTTTTTTTAATATTACTGGCATCTCAAGGGCTTTAAAATCGCATTTTGGGCTAATATTGTTGTACGTTCTATTAAAAATTATTTTCAGAAAAAAAAAATTGCCAGAATGCAATTATTTGACAATTTTGCTCCAATTACTCCCTCCGCAACCAAAATTCTGTATTCGGCACTGATGTGAACGAAATGGGATACAGATTGAAAAATCAAATCAGCATACATTTCCAAAAATAAGAACATTTGCGTACTGAATTGGGAATTGAAAATTTTCAGTACAACGAGTGAAAATTCAGTACTGCCCTGTTATCATCGAAGGAAAAATGTCCTCCAAAATATCTTTAATGGGCGCAAAGAAAAATTCTACGCAGCAAGTATTTTATATTTTATTTCGGTGTTTAAGTGTGAAATTTCTGAAATAAGCTTACAAAATCTCTATTCTTTTTTCCTCGCTTTTATTAGCTCGGGATGCAACTATGTATGTAATATTGATGCAACTGAAAGATGCAGCGATTTCCAGTCTCAAGTTAAATACCTGATGACAGTACGAATTGGAATTGCTTTAAACTTCCATTCTTAAAGTAACCTGATGACAGTACGAATGGGAATTTCAACAGCGAGGTTTTAGTTTTTTTAACTATAATTTTATTTATTTAGCAATCTATCTATTATGCAATCTCTTAAACCGAAAGTATTTTATTTGGAATATACTTTATCGTTTCAAAGCCCCTCAAACACTAACTCTCACCTAAGTCTACTCAACGCCCCATACAACAAAACAAACTGTTCGTTCCAAGCATACACAGATATACTGAAATACATTAAAACACACACTTTAATTGAATAATATAACTAAGAAAATTAGATAAATGAAGAATATGTAAACTCAGTCACAGAAATTTCACGCTTGTCAAAGACTT
>NW_023480275.1:0-2205 GCF_013731165.1 Rhagoletis pomonella | reverse complement strand
TCGACATACTTTAAGCATTGTTGACGCTATTTCCATTTGAATGAGGATGACGTTATTTCCAAATTTTGGTTGACTTTATTTCGCTTTTGAAAAGGTAATAATGTTAATTGACTTTATTTCGCACCAGGGTGGGAAATAAAGTCAATTGACCTTATTTCCATTGACCTTATTACCTGTCACCACTTGAGATATGTAGGAAACACTTATCAACGCTTTTGGATGGTGACACAGGTGGCGCGTTTGATAAAGGAGAACCCGAACCAATGTATAGGGACGAAGCTCGCGGTCCTCTACTCGACCAAGACGAGGTGAGAACAGCAATAAGGGAGTTTAAGAACAATAAAGCCCCTGGAGCCGCCGGTAAACCGGCTGAACTGTTCAAAGCCGGTGGCGAAGGGGTGGTGGGGCGCATGTACCAGATTTTAAGCAGAATTTGGTGTGATGAATACATGCCCGAAGAGTGAAATCTCTGTGTATTTTTTTCCAATCCACAAGAAGAGAGTACCAGCCGTTTTCGGTGACAGGTAATAAGATCAACGGAAATAAGGTCAATTGACTTTATTTCCCACCCTGGTGCGAAATAAAGTCAATTGACATTATTACCTTTTTAAAAACGAAATAAAATCAATTGACGTTATTTCTCTTTCAAATATTAAATTTGCTTAGTTTCGCGGCGGCCCGCGTCAGCGCGCCACACCGCGCGCGTCACGCTCGCGCTCGCGCCCCGCGTACCCCGCGCGACCGGCGCGCACACCACGTCACGCTACGCCGCGGCCCCCCCGGGCCCCCTTCCCCGTCTCCCACCGTGCTGTAACGGTAAGGTAGATTTATTTTTTGTATACGTTGAAATAAAATTTTTATATATTTTAAACATCGAGGGCTTATATTCAATAATACTCTCTATCTGCACACTTTTCACAAAGATGAGATTCTGATATAAAAATCCACCTAAGCTTTAACTGTCATCAGTGATGTTAATGCTACCTTATATAACGACAGGTAATAAGTCCCAGATGGTTTCTAAAATCACAAATTAGTTTTTGTGCAAATTGCAGATAGAGAGTATTAATGAATTCAAGCCCTCGATATTTCACATTTTTATATTTGTAAGTTATTAGAAGCAGGGATGCCAACTTGTCTCAAACCGTGCCATTTGTCCCTATTTTACTTCAAATTGCACTTATTTTTTCAATTTGGCACAAAGTGCCAAAATGGCACTTTTGTAAAAAAAATTACATTTCAATACATTTTTGTGAAATCCTTTGCGGGTACTTCTTTTTCTCAACTAAAATTTTCTAATTTATAAAGGCTATTCAACTGGTTCATCTTATTTTATCATTGCACTTTTGTTTGGAAAATGTAGCTTTATTTTATTGCTAAATGTGAATGATTAAAAGGCATGACACCTTTTTTGGCACCTTTATTTTTCTATTTGGTACATTTTGGCACTTTTTTATCCTCAATATGGCACCTCATAACTAAGGATAGTTGGCAGCCCTGATTGGAAGATTTCTGCTGTGTTTTGGGGCAACAACTTGTCTGCAGTAAAAAAGCATATAATTTGTGTTTCAAAAGTGTGAGAAAACCAATTAATTAACTTATATGATCTCGGTTCCGATATTAAATAATCAATAATTGTTTATACCCGCATTTTGGTACATTGGCTCGTTGAATGTGCCATCTAATAAATAGTGTCGTCATTCTCCTTAGCTGCTTTTAAATGAAGTCGTCACAAATTGATGGCGGAGACATTGTTTCCTTATAGAAAGATTGGTTTCTTTTCCACCTTAGACATTCCGAGTTCGTTCAAAATATGCTAATTTAAAACACAGAATTCTTTCAGGGTTCCTCCGGGGTTTTTGGACATGGACTGTTTCTTCATTTAATAGTGTTCGCTTTATTTTTGTGGAAACGAAGCATGCTTTGCAAGTTATGGATCATTTCTACACTCTTTCTTCAAATATTCCTCGTATTACAGCTGTGCGTTTTTACATATTCTTAATTAAAATTTTTTTAATAAAATCAATTGGTGGGAGTTCAAGATTGTGTGTGGATTAATATCACAACACTGAGGATTTGGCTATAACCTTTTTCATCTGTTAAAAAACAACACTTACGGGGCAATGTTTATTGTAAGAACAACATTTTTTTCTATGAATCGACATACTTTAAGCATTGTTGACGCTATTTCCATTTGAATGAGGA
>NW_023480274.1:0-2205 GCF_013731165.1 Rhagoletis pomonella | reverse complement strand
CGGTGCAAAACGTTGTGGTACGTATTAGGAGTAAAAATTCCACCAGCCAAGCAGCCTTACTCATTAACAGTCATTTTGACACGAAACCAGCCAGTCCCGGTAAGTAACTATGAGATTGTTTGCGCACGCGATATATGTATGTATACATACATAGATACATATGTGGATTATTTTTTATTTGATAAATTAAGGCGCTGGCGATGATGGCACTATGGTTGTTATATTGCTCGAGACTCTGCGCGTGCTCGCTACAACTCGGCAAACTTTCAAACATCCCATTGTGTTTCTATTCAATGGCGCCGAAGAGAATCCTTTGCAGGCTTCACACGGTTTTGTTACCCAACACGAATGGGCTAAGAATTGCAAGTAAGTGTGGAGATTTGCGGAATGTATGAGAATTTTATTTCACTATACAAACATGTTTTATTAGAGCGGTCATTAACTTGGATTCTGCAGGTAGCGGTGGTCGTGAAATTCTCTTCCAAGCCGGACCCAATCACCCATGGTTAATGAAAGTAAGTAGCAGTTTGTAGTTGTGGGGAATTAATTTTTTGTTATCGGCGAGACTGAAAGAGGCAACTGCCTTGTCGAAGCAACGTGACATTTGTTATTCTCGCTGTTAGAAAAAAGGAACAGTTCAGCGCCTTCGTCTTGGTCTGCAGGCTGTATCGGAGACACAGCCGCTAAATTTAAACGTGGAATGCGTGGTATGGTTTAGAGGACATCCAAGTCAAAAACGAAAGCAAACACTTAGAAAAAACTATCGATAACAAAAGCAATAATGATATCGATAGCGAAATCGATAACAAGATCGATAAAAATATCGATAACAGAATCGATAAAAATATCAATCAACAAAATCGATAGAAAAATCGATAAAAAATTCGATAAAAATATCGATTACAAAATCTATACAAAAATCTATTACAAAATCGACTAAAATATCGATAGAAAATAACGTTTATTATATCGATAAGTTCCGAAAATATGGATAGCAATATCAATAACAATATCGATAAATATTTCGATAACAAAATCGATAAAAAATATCGATAACAAAACCTATAAAATATTGATAACAAAACCGATAAAATATCGATAAGTCCCGAGAATTCCGAAAATCTCTAAAATCCTGAAATAGTGCAAAATGGTGACGAAGTGATTTTGTATGGAAAATTATGTATGCCCATATATTTGAATCAAATAAACATACTTAGATGATATCAGCCAATACTATACCAAATGAAAGGAAATATCTTGAATTGATTAAAGAAAACAAAAACAAAATCATTCGAGCGGTTATCGAGCATTTTGGAAATAAATAAAAAAATTTCGAATTTTTTCAACAATTTTTTGCATTAAAATGCGTAATATTTATTTCTCGAACTTATCTAAAATTTGTACACGATAATATTTCTATTGCTCCAAAGAACTTATATCCCGAAAATGAAAATTTTACCTGCAAATCGTAAGTTGCTAGAGCACTTTAAAGGCTCAAAATGTACCTCAAATTAAGCCAATATTTACCGTTGTTTCTACAACAGAAACCGAATTGGTTATTTACAAAAATGAATCTGTCGATTGGTTTGGAAATTGGTGTTTGAAACGCCACACCCTTCCTTCAAATCGCTTCATTAGTTATCGTACAATAAGCGTTTTCGTAAGGCTCTAAAAATTACAACTACAACATTTGAGCATAGCCTCCATATCGAAACGTAAGACGTATTCTATGTAAAAAAAAAAAAAAAAATATTTTCTGGGCCTAGGGCCCACCACCAATCAATATCCGCTTTATTGCAACAGTATTGAATGAAGCCGGCTAAAATAAATGCATGAGGAGAGCCAATGTTTCGCGCTTCCGAAATTTGCTTTTAGTTAATATTTAAATACAAATTACCCCTTCGATTACATGGGCATGCCTTATCAATTTCCCCACCGTTTATATACTTGAAAGTTTACGTTTTATCTTACTTCCACGATAACTATTGATTTTAATTGAGTAGTCAATAAAAAACACATGAAAAAATGATTTTAACAGCCAGCACACTTACGGTAGAGATTTATCAATCAGTGTATTGGAATTGTGTAAAACAATTTGGAAAACTTTTTTTTGCTATTTCTGATTAAAAGTCGGCAAAACTTTTGTATAGTTTAGATAACGCGATTTGTTGATACTCGTTCTCAATCAAATGTCAATTTAACGGA
>NW_023480273.1:0-2205 GCF_013731165.1 Rhagoletis pomonella | reverse complement strand
AAGTCGTTCCAGGTGACCACCTCCCATAAGGTTTATTAATGGAGAAATCAGCTGTTCCTGCAAATCGTGAATTTCGTGAATATCGTGAAGCATCTGGAACGCAACTTTTATTTTGCAATAATCCTCTCACTTTGCGAAAAATCGCGAATTTAAAATTAACATAATCATTTCTTTGATTGGCCATGTCTCCTGAACGGGCAGAGATAACTTAATCATTTTTGTTTAAATTAAGTGGAAAACTATATCGTTTTAGCAAAAATTATTAAATTCGTGGTGGCATCAATTTTGAATAAATTAGCTTTAATATTTACTCACTTATCGAAGATTTTGTATTTCTCTAAATTACCGTTATATGGGATGGGGGGGGGGACAGAAATATTGAGTGATCAGAATGAGAGAACAACTATGTGTGAGTACTCACGAATGTGAGAACTAGGGTTACCAACCGTACTATAATATATAGTATTGTACTATTTTCCCGGTCGGCGTACTATATACTGTTGAAAAAAAAATATAGTACGCGACAATACTATATTTCTTCAATTATAAACATATACACATTATAAACACGAAAAAATTTGTATTAAAATGGATGACCTTTATACTAAATAACAATATTAAATGAAATATTCTACATTGACTAAATGAGCCGAATTAATATACCTAACATGCTCTTTCTTGGAAGGATGCGGTCGGAACTTTCCTTAAAAATAGAGCAAACGTCAAAGATGTGAAGTTGTGTTTGTTTGTGCTCTCTTTTAATATCTTATTTTATAGTTATTTATAGTTAAGTAAAATATCAAAATTTCTAGTGAATTTGATCAATTTAATTTAACATTATTAATTGTGTGTGCCGAGTCTTTCTTTCATATAATAATATTGTTGCTGTGAATTGATTCTGTTTATCCATAATTACAATTGTGTTTGTTTGTGCACATTTATTTTGCTCTGTTTGTCGGTAATTTAATTTTAAATACGATCGCGATATTTAAACTTTAAAAATTGATGTATCTGCCGAAGATTTTGATTCACTTCTAAATAATTAATTTTGGCCGTCCGGGGCGTTAGTTCGCGAGTTTGAGTATAAACCTTATAAAAGTCGCAGAATCGTTCTCTCGAAAATTCCAAGAGTCGCCTTATCAGATGCTTTCATTGTCCATGCCTCTGCGCCATACACCAGCACAGGTATGATGAGTGACTTATAGAGTGTGATCTTTGTACGACGGGAGAGGACTTTACTTCTCAATTGCCTTACTCAGCCCAAAGTAGCACTTCTTGACAAGAGTGATTCTCCGTTGGATTTCAAGGCTGACATTATTATTGGTGTTAATGCTGGCTCCCAAATCAACGAAGTCGTCTACTTTTACAAACTGGTAACTGTCAACAGTGACGTGGGTGCCAAGACGCGTATACTCTGACTGCTTGTGTGATGACAGGAGATACTTCGTTTTGTTCTCGTTCACTACCATACCCATTCGCTTTGCTTCTCTATCCAATCCCGAGAAGGCAGAACAGACGAAGCCCTTATTTTTACCGATAATATCGATGTCGTCGGCATACGCCAGCAATTGTACGCTCTTGTAACGTATTGTGCCTGAGCGGTTCAGTTCTGCGGCTCTTATTATCTTCTCCAACATCAGATTAAAGAAATTACGGAGAAGTGCTTCCCTATTCTGATGGAGCTGGTGATATTGCTCAACGTCATTTTATACAGCCGTATTAGTTTCGCGGGGATACCAAATTCAGACATCGCGGCGTAAAGGCAACTTCTCTTCGTGCTGTAGAAAGCAGCTTTAAAATCAATCAATAGAGGCCTAAAGCCACACTGATAAGGTGCAATCAGTTCGTCGACGGTGGGCTTCAGTCTTTCGCACAATACACACGATAAGACCTTATAACCTATGCTTAGAAGGCCGATTCCGCGGTAGTTGGCGCGTATGGCGGGGTCGCCTTTCTTGGGGATTGGCAGTCGTCGGGTATGCGTTCATCTGACCATATTCTGCATACGAGCTGATGCATGCACCTCATCATCTCCTCGCCGCCGTATAGCTCGCCTAGCAGGCCGTCAGCTCCAGCAGCTTTGTTGTTTTTCAGCCGCGTAATTGCTATTCGTACCTCGTCATAGTCAGGCGGTGGGACAGCTATTCCATCATCATCGACTGGGGACTCGGGTACGTCTTCTTCACTACTCTCAGCGCTGCTACC
>NW_023480272.1:0-2206 GCF_013731165.1 Rhagoletis pomonella | reverse complement strand
TTTCGGTTGAAAACCGAAATAATGCATATAACAAAAACCGAAATATTGCATGCATGCACAGTTTCGGTTGAAAAGCGAATTAATGCATATGAAAAATCCGAAATAATGCATACATGCACAGTTTCGGTTGAAAACCGAAATAATGCATATGAGAAAATACCGAAATTATGCATATGCATACTTTCGTTTTAAAAGCATGTGAAAAAAAACGAAGTAATGCATACATGCACAGTTTCGGTTGAAATCCGAAATAATGCATATGGCAAAAACCGTAATAAAGCATACATGCACAGTTTCGGTTGAAACCGAAATAATGTCTAAATGCACAGTTTCCATATGCGCAATTTCGGTGCCCCATATCACTATATTATGCTTATACTGACCCTTCTGGGTGCACTTGATGCAGCTGTGATAACTACTATGTCCCTTCGTTCTGAGAATAAATGACCGCGCCGGCGTATCACATACAAAAGCTCGACGTACTCTGCGGAATTTTTATACCCGAGCGCACTTGTGCACAAGGGTATTATAACTTTGTTCACATAACGGTTGTTTGTAACAGGCAAAACGAATCGAGATAGATATAGACAAATGTATACATAAATGATCAGAATGAAAAGAGAAATCGATTAAGCGGTGACTGTCTGTCCGTCCGTCCGTCCGTCCGTCCGTCTGTGCACACGATAACTCGAGTAAAAATTGAGATATCTTAACGAAACTTGGTACGTGAACTTCTTTTGGGCGTGGGACGGATGGTATTGAAAATGGGCGAAATCGGATAATAACCACGCCTACCTCCCATATAACGGTAATTTTAAGAAATACGAAAACTGCGATATTTTAGTAACTACTGAAGATAATTCACTCAAAATTGATACTTACAATCAGTTTCAGATGGAAAACATGAATATTATAAATTTTTGGAAAATGGGCGTAGCCACGCCCACTTATGGTTACATGTGTATATCTTGGTAACCGCTGCACCAATTTCTTCCAAACTTGGCACAGTTGTTGGCCTTAGTACAGCATACTAAATGGCTGAAAATCGGACAATAACCACGCCTACCTCTCATATAACGGTAATTTTCAGAAAAACGAAAACTGCAATATTTTAGTAACTACTGAAGATAATTCACTCAAAATTGATATTTGCAATGATTTTTAGACGAAAAATAAGAATATTACAAAATTTTGGCAAATGGGCGTAGCCACGCCCACTTATGGTTACATGTGTATATCTTGGTAACCGCTACACCAATTTCTTCCAAGCTTGGCACAGTTGTTGGTCCTGGTACAGCATACCAACTGGCCGAAAATTTCTAAAATCGGACAATAACCACGCCCACATCCCATATAACGGTAATTTCGAGAAATACAAAATCTTCGATAAATCAGTAAATATTGAAGCTAATTTATTCAAAATTGATGATTGCAACAATTCTTTACCAAGAAATACGTTTACGACAAAATTTTGGAAAATGGGCGTAGCACCGCCCACTTGTGATCACATATATGTATCTCGCTAACCGTTCTAGCAATTTGTACCAAGCTCGGTATGGTTATTGTGCTTGCCACATAAAAGCAAACCGTTGAAAATTGTTGAAATCGGACTAAAATTGAGGCCGCTTTTCATATAACGGTAAATTTCAGATATGCTTTAAATTTCAATATTTCGAAATTTGAGGAAGCTAATTTACTTAAAATGTATACACCCCGGCTTATCATGTAGCGGTAGCTTTCGGAAAGGTGGAAAACTTGCGCCGGGTATTTAATGTTCGGCTCCGCCCGAACTTAGACTTTCTTACTTGTTTGTTTTTAAAAATGAATCCATTCGCACTTAAATCATTTAATTCGCACACAAAACATTCTAGAAACAAACTTACATTTGGCGGCTTTGACTTGCCTGAAAACAGTCCCACAGTATATAAGGGTTGCGTATTGCTAACGTTAATTATAATAGGCCACACTTGCTCTGAAGAACTTCAATCTTTATAGTCAATTCAATTATTGATTCATGGTCCTCGCTCGTTAAAAAATCAGTCAGGCAATCCTTTAAGCCATAGTGAAAATATTCTCCAAATGGCATTGCTATCTTTCCAATTGTAATTGGATTTTTTTTTAGGGTTCTTACGTCCTTAGGCAAGCCATTAACGACCCTGCCAATAATTCCTAATATTTCATTTCCTGCGGCATTTGATATGCGGTG
>NW_023480271.1:0-2206 GCF_013731165.1 Rhagoletis pomonella | reverse complement strand
AGGCACCATTCAAAAAGTGACAAAACGTGTTTTTAAAGCTATATTAAATATAAAGAAAAGATTTTTATTCTGGCCTAATGCAAGGGAAAGATGGGGAATTGTGTCAGAAACTAAGGAAGAAATTCCGGGATGTGTAGGATTCATCGATGGCTCGGAAATTAAATTATCTGAAGCGCCAGTAAAGAATCATGAACTGTTCTTTTCACGCAAACGGCAATACGCCCTTAAGGTACAAGCAGTGTGCGATTACAAATTGCGGATAAGACAAATAACAATGGGTTACCCGGGCAGTGTCCATGACGCAAACATTTTTCATAGCTCTCCACTAGCAAAACATCCGGAACGCTTCTTGTCACCACCTCAGTGGCTCGCTGGGGACAGCGCTTACCCAGTTAAACCTTTTTTGTTAACACCTTTTAGGCAAAATAGCATCGAACATACCAAGGAGGATAGAGATCTTTACAACAAACACTTTTCCAAATATCGGGTCCGTATTGAAAATTGCTTCGGTATTTTGAAGGAAAAATTCAGCAGTCTAAAGGAACTTAAATTTAGAATGCTGAATAATAAAAATAAGGCGGAATGCAACGACTGGATTATGGTTTGCTGCATTTTGCATAACGTTTTGATAAACATATATGACGAAAATAGCAGTGAAATATTAACGCCAGACATTAACTTACCACCAGAATGCAACACAAGAACTAGTTTACTTAATTTTATACAAAACCAAATCCACTTTTGAAGTTTTCATGGAAATCGCGAATTTCACATGAACAAATATTCCCAAAATTTATAAAGCAAAATAAAAACAATTTTTCCCAATTTGTTTTTGTTTTGCACGTTATGGAAACAATTTATTCACATGGAATTGACGATAGAGCTTAATATCTCATACTAGGCGTCAGCGTGCGTTGTAACACCTTGGTACTTAAGTCGTTATCTTAGCAGTTTCAGTCGCAATCTTCTCAAAAATACTTCTTAATGAAATTCCTTTTTTTTATTATTTTATTTATATATTTATTTGATACCCACAGTCTAATAACGATTAAATATACTTATCTAATTCATCAAATTAACTTAAATTTTTTAAGATGTCTATATATATAGCTTATTAAGTCTTATTTTCGGTTCATATCAATATAGAAAACAGAAGTATTGGGCACAGTGAATTTTTCGCAATTATGCAAAGTTTTTTATTCTAATTTATTTTCGATAATTTTTTATAAAAATATAGTTCATTCTACACCAAAAAACATACAAATAAAATCTCTAAACTTTGTGCAAAACTCAGGAAAATTCAATAAATTTGCACACTAATTTGCAACTTTCTATTCAGATTTTTTAGAAATATTCTAAGTATGCAGTTTTATAGCAGAGATTCTTCCAAATAATTATCATATCTATAGACAAGATACAGAATCGGCGGTGGCGTACTCTTCGCTGTAGACTCTGCAATACCATTTGAAGAAGTTAGTCTTCCACACATTGATTCAGTAGAGTTCAAATGCATTCGTGTACAGACTGGAAAAGGGTATACTTACTTAGCTCTATGCTATATCCCTCCCCGATCTGACACATTGGTGTATTCACGACTCATCTCTTTACTGAAATCAGTTAATTTACTGACTAAACCCTCTGACTCAATTGGTGGTTTCACAAGCCGTCATAGCTTCAAATGCTGACTCCAGTAAATAAATTCTTGGTTTTATCGTTCTTAGGATTTAACCTTAAATATTTTCCAGGCGACGAAGAGGAGGAAGCAGAAACCAATGAGATATTTCTAATGAGCATCGCCAGCTTATTGGGAAACCGCAGGAGTGTTCATTCGGTGTTCCGAGATCTGATACGTGGCAGCAAAAAGTGTTAAGGAGGTTTGACGGCAGACGATTCAACCAGATGATTCGTGTTCGTCCAGAGGAGTTTGTTTTTATCTTGGACTTAATAAAAGACGACGATGTATTTAAGACAAGTTCGAGCTCATCACAGCTTCCGATCGAGTTGCAGCTCAAAATTGTACTTTATCGATTAGGATCTTTTGGCGATGGAGTTTCCATTCGAAAAGCAGCTACGCTCTTCGGTGTGGGGGATGGAGGCACCATTCAAAAAGTGACAAAACGTGTTTTTAAAGCTATATTAAATATAAAGAAAAGATTTTTATTCTGGCCTAATGCAAGGGAAAGATGGGGAATTGTGTCAGAAACTA
>NW_023480270.1:0-2207 GCF_013731165.1 Rhagoletis pomonella | reverse complement strand
AAAAAAAAAAAAATATATCGTTTAATTTGCGTAAAAGCATCATATATAAAACTACGCGAGTGCAAAGATAGCCTTATAGCAGTGACTTTGTGAAAGCACCAACTTTGTGTGATTCTCCACATTCGAGTGCCAACAGCTAGTATTGGTTTAAAGTGTACACACACACACACGACAGTGAAAAGTGTTATAGCCATTTTTAAATTTAGTCGCAACATCAGTTTCTGTTGATTTCCGACTTTTTATTATCGTCATTAGATTAAATTCACTTTTTTTGTTAGTTTCACAGAAGTAGCCAATTTCTTGCACTAACCTCTTTTCACGATCACTTGTCATTGGTTTGTGAACACATAACCTCACTTGCCATTTTTTCACACTAGCCTTCAATTTACGCTAGTCACTTTCACAAAGTCACTTTGTTGCACCTTGGCTCTATTGTTTTTTGATTTGCACACATTTTATTGGTTTATAAGGACGTTGCTGGTCCATAGAAATACATATATATCTATACGTATATATTTGCACAGTTGGGTGGCGAGTTTGTTAGCATACATTTATTAAATTTATATCCACAACCTTTGCATTAAAAAATAAAGAATTGCAAAAAAAACGAATTTTTAATTGTGGATACATTTTGCTCTTTGGCGGTTTTGGTATTTTTAACTCTAGCGGCAAACAATTTCGTTTTTTTGTTGTGAACCTTTCAACAGGTTTGAATAGTCTAGTGCATATTTGCCTTTAACATTATCACATCTTCGAAAAGATTTTTAAATTTTTTAACAAACTCCCGTTCTTTCTGTTGGTCGTAAAACCATCTTCAACCTCATAATGGATTCATTCATGAGCTTAGCAGAAGAAGTGACGGAATTCGAGTCCGACTTTCTTGCTTCCTCAATATCAGAGCAAAACAAGCATGTCCTTGCGATTCAGCAGGAAGAACTCAGATCACTGTGGGAGAAAACAAAACTAGCCTACGATGCCCTCAACACCTCTGAAGAATTTTCACAAGAAGATAAGAGGACATACAGAAAAATAAATAGAGGCGCGTTTGCTAGTTATGTAAATTGCATGTCGTCTTTGGCTGCTCAGGCTGAGAAAATAGCAAAAGAAGAACGAGATATAGAACAGAAGCCCATGCGAAAACACAATATTCACCTTCCACCGTGTGATACAGATGTTTTCAAAGGCGATTATCTGTCTTGGCCAACATTTCGAGACATGTTCACGGCCATCTACATCTCGAATCAGGAGCTTACTCCGGTTGAGAAGCTATATTACCTCAACCAAAAAACCAAAGGAGAAGCCAAAGACATTGTGAGTAAGTGCCTAATAACTAATGAAGGCTTCGCAACAGCATGGGAAAATTTGTGTGAGCGATACGAAAATAAGCGTATTCTCGTGAACACACAACTAAAAATATTATTCAATTTAAATTCAGTGGAGAGTGAATGTGGTAGCTCTATTAAAAGATTGCAACGTGATATCAACAATTGTTTGTCATCCCTCAAGAGTCATCAAATTGACATTTCAAATTGGGACTCAATTGTTATATATCTTTGCTCGACTAAACTGCCTGACAGCACTTTGGCTCTATGGGAGCAAACCATAGACCACACAGGCGATTTACCGAAGTGGGAAGATATGGATAAGTTCCTATCTAATAGGTTCCAAACCCTGGAAACCCTGACAGGCTTAAAGGGTACAAAAGCAGTTAAGGCACCAAAGCCGCAAAACAATAAAAACCCTTCAGAAGCCCATACCAAAAGACTTGGTGCATTCCAAGCAAGCGTGACCAAGTTCACTTGTACAATGTGCCAAACGAATGAGCACAAACTACGCCGCTGTTCCAAATTCTTGAAGCTTACGCCTGACGAGAGGTTTAATTACTTAAAGAGCAACAACAGTTGCCTGAATTGTTTGAGTGCTGCACATACCGTGACGAGGTGCACAAGCCCCTTTAATTGCAGCATGTGCCACTCGCGACATCACTCGCTCCTGCACATTCAGACAAATGTGCCAAAGGCAACAGCGGCTCGAACGCCGCCGGGACCTGCCAATAACACCGCATCCTCCTCTCAGCAGGCTCCAGCAAAGCGCAGCTTTAATAATAGAACACATAACAATAAAAGCAAAGACGTTAAGTCTTGTTATGCTAACACAAATTCAGGTGTGCTCTTAGGAACAGCTCGCGTAAATATACGTCTCAATGG
>NW_023480269.1:0-2207 GCF_013731165.1 Rhagoletis pomonella | reverse complement strand
AAAAAAAATATATATACACGTCTGTCCGTGTACACGATAACTCGAGATATCTCAACGAAATTTGGTATGTAGGTTGCCCTTTATCCAAGGTAAGTTGGTATTAAAAATGGGCGAATGGGAATGTAACCACGCCCATTTCCGATATAAAGGTATTTTCTAAAAATGCAAAAACTACGATATTTCAGTAAATATTGGTTGCAAATTGTTCAAAATTAGTATGTGAAGTAGAATTTTTGTAAAAAATATTATTATTATTTTTGGAAAATGGGCGTGACCCCGCCCACCTATTATGAAATGCTGTATCTCAGTAGCCCATTCATCAAACTCGGTACGAGCCTTATTTAGCGTCTAGCTAAGAAATCTGTTAAAAATCGAATTCACTTAAAATCGATGATCGCGATAACCACTCAGCAGAACATAAGATTATGATACATTTTTGGATAAGGGGCATGGCGCCGCCCACTTATGACCACAAATGGGTAACTCGGTAACCGATTTATCAATTTCTACCAAACTCGGTGCACTTAATAAACCTGGTACGGAAAAGCAATTCGTTGAAAATTATTCAAATCGGACCAAAATTACATTCGCTTCCCGTATATCTAACGGTAAATTTCAAAAATACGGAAAGTGATATTTCAATAACTGAAGACGCTAATTTACTTCAAGTTAATACTTACAACAATCTCTTAACAATAAATAAGACTGCGTGACACCGCCCACTTTATGACTACAAGGTGTATTTCGGTAGCCACTTTAGCGATTTCCACTAAACGTGGTTCAATTATTTCATTGAGTTGAACTCAGGATATTATCGAAAACCTTTGAAATCGGGAAAATGCCCCTGCTTACGACAGTATTTGATACCTGCGCCGGATATATAAAGTTCGGTTTCGCCAAAACTTATACCTCTTTACTTGCTTTTAATTATTTTCTTTTATAAATGGTACATAAATTTACGACTTAAAATAGTTATTTTTATTAATAGCAATGAAATAAAACTGTATAAGGTTATAATTCATTTTAAAACAGTAAAATATATTTAAACTAAGCAATTAAATCTTTTAACAATAAAAAATAATGGAAAAAAGGTTGATAGAAAATGTGCTAAGTCCACATTAAAAGAATAAAATCTTAAAGAGAAAATGTGGTAAGTCCTAAAAGAGCCTATAAGTCTGCAACAGCTTTATTTGGAAATTGGCCGATTATTGGTACTAAAACAAGACGAACTAAGGAATAAAACTGCATTTACAGATTAGAAAAATATTGAAAACAAAAAAAGTTAGACGGTTTTTTGTCCCTCCTGAAAAATAAAAAAATGGACTTAGCACGTTTGCGAACTAAGCCAACGATATATGTAATACTTCTATATTGGCAGTAAGCTAACTTCGCAATGTGTAAGCATTCCGAAATCAAAGCGAGATAGTCTAGTACCGTTTTTGTCAATGTATTGTGTACTTGAGTGTGTTGTGTACATGTTTATTTGTAAACGTATGTGTTCCTTTTCTTCCGTACGTGTTTATTGATATATCTGTACTGTCCCTGCAGGGAAATCAATTACTAGTGCAAAAAGTTTCTGGTTCAGAACTAACACCAAAGTGCAAAAAAAGTACTAGTACGATCGTAGCTAGATCCTCACCAGTTCAAAAGCAGATAATTAGTAACCATTTTATCGCTTTCGGTGCCACTTTCTGCCAAAAATTTAAATTATCAAGAGATACTTGCGTTGAAAACTTTCTACTACTCTACTATCTACTCGTAGTCTTTTAAATGTTGGATAGGAGTGGATAGGAGACTTTAAAATGTTTGACCGAAAATACCAGAAGCACACACAATTCAAGCCATTCGTTATTTGCATTTACGAAGAAGAGGAGTCACACACAAAGAATACACCATTTATTTTCTTTAATTTGGTGGGAAAATTTTCCAAAACGGATCCAGGCTTTGAAAAAAAAAAAATTTTAGGGAGTATAGAGGAGCTTTTTCAGATTCTAAATCTGAAGACCCCACCCTCCGGAGGCTTATAGTTTTAAAGTAATTCGCTTTTAAAGTTGCAAAAAATACCGAATTTAACCTCACCTTTTGCTTTGTACACCAATTGAAGTGAAATGTCAGTGCTGCCATACATATGAAAAAATGCCTCAAAAACACAAAACGGAAGCAATAATAAAATGCAGATAATGATCGCACGATATTTAATAAAAAAA
>NW_023480268.1:0-2207 GCF_013731165.1 Rhagoletis pomonella | reverse complement strand
ATTTCATAAAGTGTATATGCGCTCAGTTGCTTTGAATGTATTCTCAACGATTTCACTTTCACTTTCACTAACACTCACCTTGCTCTTGTTCGCCATTTCCTTTATGGAGTTTTCATCTTCAACGTCTGCCAAAATAATGGGTATCTTACTAAGGTCCTTGCCTACTTTTTTACCGGCTACTTTCAAGACATTTTCCAATTTAGCCTAAAACGCATTGAGTTTTTTAATAAAACTACGATCATTTTAGTGCCTTAATCAGAGATTTTTTTTACCAAATTCCTTCCGGCAATACCCCACGTCAGTCCTTGCAACACCTCCGGCGCATTCTCAACGACAATTTTCCCAGTGAAGCCGGTTGCACCGAAAATTATTGCATCCAATTTTGTCGCCATTTCGAACTCGAATATGATCTAAGCACTATGGCACTTTGAAATGTTGACGCCTTGAATGTCTTGTAATAACTAACTTCGCATAATATATTTACAACTGCTTTAAGTGTCTTTCAAATCGATTTTACAAGAGCTTGCGAATGCACCCAGACACCTCTTCCTAAATAACGCAAGCTATCTGGGTAGCAGAGAGAGAAAAGTACAATATATTGCATCGAACGTAAGTGGCTTCGTTAAAGCCTGATCATGTCAACTTAACTTAACTTAAATTAACGGAACGTAGAACTTGGAGAATCAAAATGAAACAGATTTCGACGTAGCATTAAGTTACTTTAACTTTCGGCTGTTCAATTATAAGCAACACCCATTTAACGGAAATTTTAAGAGAGAGCCGTAAGTTATGTTAAGTTGCCATAATCAGACCCTTACACTCGGCATAGTGCCAATTTTTCTTATACAAATATTTCATACATAAGTCCATACTACATACATATATATATTATATAGGAGTTTTGTGTCTCACAGGTTTTCCGACTCTTCGAACGAAATAATAAAATGTTGGTCCTTCCCAACATTTGTAGCGTTATTATGGACCTGAGCTTCTCCAAGTTTCCAGTTGTTTTTTGGATTTTTTTTTGCAGAGAATATAACTTCTCTTATTATTGTGCTCAGCCTGATTTTGGTTGGAACACAGCCGAACGCATCACCCCACTTATATTAGTTGTAAAGCTTATAAAACAATTTAAGAGGAATTATGTCCAGACACAGAAGATAAACCGGAGTTGCCATGTGTTTGCTAGGTTTATGGAAATATTTGAATGAAACACTCTCAAGGCAACAGAATGGAATAAGATTCTTAGGGGTTTTCAACCGTCTTGTTTTTGCATTAAATATCATTGCTCATAAATTTGATTGGACTGTTATTTAGAGATGGAAGAAGTTCCAATAGTTGCACGATTTATTTTAACAGACCTTTGTTGGGTTATAGGACTTCTTTGATCCGCGTAGAGTTAAGCGATGTTTGTAAACTGAAACAGGTCACATGCTTCTGGGTATGGTGAACCGATTCTACGTGATGTCCGATTCTAGTAAGTACTTCTCAGTGGCACATAATATGCTCTGCTGCTTCTTGTTTCTTATGGCAGCCTGCACTTGCCAAGATCGGTAAATGTCTCTCACACTTTAGTGACCAGTAAAAAAAAACTATAAAATCTTTACTTTGTATCTAGTATGGTGAAGGGGTGCTTTGGCTTTCCAAGTTGATATTTACCAGAGGAAGAATTAAGCTTGTCAATTATATTCCATACTTGTCCAGCAATGTGGCGCGTCCTTATTCATCCCGTTATAATAATTTCGCATAACCCAACTCAGTCGCACACAGATAATTGCACTGTGTTCGTGTACCCAATGTGGAAATTCCGGTACCTGGATGCGATGAAAATTAAACGATAATGACAATCCCAAACCAATTTCGGGATGACGACGTTGGCTATTAGTAGCAGGAGTCCTGATTTCAGAGTTGGTCGCACCACTTTTTATCAACTTAGTCTGAAAAACATAGATAGCTTGTCCCATTTTAGTGACAAGAAGGCTTCTGGGTTGGACACCATAGATCTCTTCTGTAGTCAGTATTCGAGTCATTACTATAGTAAATGTGGAAACAAGCGTACAAAGTTGATGTAGTTCGGCCAGATCGGGTATTTGCTGGCAATATGATATAGAGAGTCGAACCGAAAAAAATTTGGTCGGTCAACTCAGAAGTCTATAATATATATTTAAACCGAATTTCGGGCTGATTAAAATCTCAGGGTTTAAAAT
>NW_023480267.1:0-2207 GCF_013731165.1 Rhagoletis pomonella | reverse complement strand
GGTGTTATGCAGAAATTTTGTTTGGCAAACTGCGTGCGATTGTTGTTGTAGCAAACTCGGAGAGAGCGAGTTTGGCGACTCTCACAGCAAACTAATTTTGTTTGGTCAAACTGCAGCAAATTCGGTGTTGTCATATACAAAAACTTTAAATTATGGGCGTTATGTACATCTGAAATTCTCATTTCGTGTTGGCAATAGCCATGAAAACCATAATGAACGTGCAACCCTGTGCCAAACTCGACATAACCACCTCCGAGCAAACTAAGCAGCCGCCATTTAATTTGGCAAACAAAAGTTTGTCTGTATAACACCGACCTAACTTTATACTACTAGCACGGGGGTAAAGAAATTATAGAAACTACCTCACTAAATTGGAAAAAATTATATTTACGAGATATCTATTTAAAAAATGTACATATAACATAAAGGCTATTTATTTGAAGCAAGTTATAAGAAACAATGGCAGAATGTCTGGTTGTGTATGAATTCATTTATCACGGCCACCAAACTTTGCGAATTATCAGTGAAACAAAACAAACAGACGGGATAATAATTGAACCAGATCTCTATCAGGATCATATCGTTGTTGAATTTGCGTGCAAAATTTGTATGCGGATCCCGATTATTGCCTAAGAAAACATAGCTAGAGTTGCGACAGAGTTGCATTGTCTTCAGTTTATCAAGTTTATTCAGTGAAATCGCTGGATAAATTTATCAGAAATGTGTAAACGAGTTTCCATACAAATTTTGAAAGTTCATTTATAGGGTTTACACAATTATAAGTTTATACGGTTTACAATGCATTTATAAGGTTTGATGAATACCCTTATTTTTATTTTGTACGTATAATTTACAGATAATGCATTCCACAATTATTTTAAAATTTCCAATGTTAATTAAAATTTGTTTTGCAAGATTTTAAGCCCCGAGAGCGAAGGCAGAGCCGATGTTCGCATTATGAGAGTAAAAGATGTACTGACGAAATGTATGGATCTCGTTTTGAAAGTGCTACACGTTCAATATTTATTGATGATATTGCGATCCGCGATCCAGATTTCAAAATTTTTAAAAATGTTGCGATATGGATCACGATCCATCAATACTGCATGCTACACCTACGCAAATTCAACAACGATATGATCCTGATAGAGATATGGTTCAATTATTATCCCGTCTGTTTGTTTTGTTTCACTGATAATTCGCAAAGTTTGGTAGCCGTGACAAATGAATTCATACACAAACAGACATTCTGCCATTGTTTCTTATAACTTGCTTCAAATAAATAGCCATTGGCTGCGTTTCTTTATACATTCCGGATAATCCCATTTCACAGCCGGAACAAACAGAATACGTTTGAAATATACTTTAACATATCATCAGGAAAATTCTAAAGAATAAGTAAACAAAAAAGTTTATTCCAAACGTTCAGAATAAATAAAGAAATGCAGCCTTTATATTATATGTACATTTATTTAAATAGATATCTCGTAAATATAATTTTTTCCAATTTAGTTAGGTAGTTTCTATAATTTCTTTATCCCCGTGCTAGTAGTATAACGTTAGTGATACTGAGCTCTATAACCAAAGAAAACACGACTATTGTCGCATGTGTAAACGAAAAGAGAGTGTGGGTCGTTCATGTAACAGAGTGCATAAACTTACAAGATTATCTGCTTGATAAAGTTATCGGTTTAGATGAATACCACTAATATTTCCTTGCGTCATAATAAGCTTTCAGCACAAAAATTATGCAAATACTGACGCAATAAATATTGAACATGTAGCATTCGTGCGCGATCCATCAATCCATCAATATGGATCGCGATCCAAATAACGTGATAATTACTGACCGTGTGACAGAGCCCATAGTTCTCCATCACTACGGGCGAAGAAACTAACTGATCCTAATACTATTGAAGGAAAATAAAATAATAAGTTAATTAGATTCCGGCGTTTAAAAATCAACGAGCGAGGTATACAAATACAGGTCGAGGACCAGTGAGCTCTTATTTACAAATATGAGTTTCTCCAGCGATGAAGTGAATTTTTTAGTATACAGATACTTACAAGAGTCCGGTATGGTTATCGCAAACAACTTGCTTTTCCATAAATAATATTAAATATTTTGTAGGCTTCGTGCATTCGGCTTTTGTATTTGGTGTTGAGTCACATATTTCACAGAGCAACATAAATGGCGCATTGGTTCC
>NW_023480266.1:0-2207 GCF_013731165.1 Rhagoletis pomonella | reverse complement strand
GATAAATATACAGTACTTGAATTTTGAATTAATACACGTTTAAGGAAAGGGTGCAATAGTAGATTCCAGTTATAAGATTATAAATTAAATTTCCAATGGTAAGTCGTAGGGTTGCCAGATTTTCTATGCGCGAAATCTGTACATTCGATTTTTTCATGCTAAAAAAATCAGTACATTTTTATTCAAATCAAAATTATGAATGTAAGTATCAGATAATACTTTAAAACGCCGGAGTAGTTTTTTTTTAACAATATTTTGGTATATAAATAAAATATAGTTCATAAGATAAGTGTTATTCATTTTAACGTGAGTGTACACATCATTATATTTACGAAATTTTTGAATAGCAATAAAGAAACCATTTCCATCTTCAGTGTAGTTGTGTGTTAAAACAGAAAAATACTTGGAGTTATAAAAACTTTAGTTATGTAAGAGTTAAAAAAAAAATAGTAACTCGCGAATTTTCTGCTTTCTGAAATTAAAAAATTTGACATTTTGAGAAGTGTTGCTGAAACTTCTAAAAGACAACAAGGTGTCCGTGATTATGTGATTAGTAAATTGAAAGAAATATCTGATGAAAATGCTCGTTCCGAAGTAAATAAATTAAATTAAGTAAATGACTTTAGATTCGTAATCAGCAACCCACAAAACCCCCAGGTACACAGTTACATAAAAATCTACCGATTTTTTTAAATTTTCGTCCGCCATATTGGATCCGCCATTTTTAATTTTTGGTAAGTGACTTCAGATTCGTAATCAGCGACCCAAAAATCCCCTAGGTAAGAAGTGGTGTAAAGATCCATCAACGAGTATTTGTTTAAATAGTTTCGACTAGCTAGATTTGGGATCCGAACCACTGTGCGCCCCTCATCACATATTAATTATATTAAAAAATTTTGGAATACCTCAAAATCAACAATTGTTATTTATTTTGTTTTGGCGCTAACTATTCAAAGACAAGCGCCGGTAGTCGCGTAATAGAAATTTCTTCATTAATATTTATGTACTTATTTTTTATTCGCCCTTTTATTTCTCATTAATATCAAACTACAATGCCACGCTCGTAAATGTTTAATTATATAACACCATACATTTATTGATTGGTTCAAAGAAAATACCGCAATAATCTCCTTTTTGGTTTAATCACTCTCAATTGCAGCTCAGTTTCTTCTCTTGCCTCTCGTCACTCGTAGTCTGTTACTATCCGCACCATTTGTATCCCCTACGGGCTTCGTAATTGTATTGTACCACTCGTTCACATGTTGCGTTACTATTTCTACTAGCCTACCTACTTTATTCTTCATTGTTCTCAGATATGCGTTCGACTTGCCTTTGTGCTTTTCCTCGTCCGTTTGTAATCTACGCGGCGCCTTTCGTTCGTATCCCATCAGCTGTTCGGGAGTTGTGCTACCCAAAGGCTCCAGGTCCTCATCCTTGGTGATCATATTCGAAATCCAATCATCTTCGGACAACCGATTACGCAATGCACGTGGCGAACGTCGCTTACGCAGTGAGCTCAAATTCCACCAAGGCGCTTCTGTGGTCGGCTCACCAATCTGTGCATCGATATCGCCCTCTGCGCCGCGCTCATTGAAGTAGTTCTCCAAGTTCTCCGCCAAGTAGTCGATGTACTTGGTGCGTAACGATTTGATTTTTTCCAGCATTTCATCCTCACTTTCCGCATTTGTTTCGATAATTTTATCATTTGTGTGTTCTTTTCCCTTTCCCTTTTCTTCATTCTCGTGCAGGAAAGAGCGCGCAAGTTCTTCTTGGGCGAGCAGAAAGTCTTCTGCTAATTGACCGCCAGTTTGGAATTGCGTTGCACCGACCTTCTCAACATCGGCATCAGCATCTTTGCTTACTGAAGCTTCATCCAGGGTGTTGGTTTTTGTTTCCTTTTTTGAAAAAGGCTCGGGAAATAATAACGCATTCCAGTTGTTGCCCTTTGTGCGTTTCATTTGATCATCGATTGGTGTGGGGAGTGCCTCGTAGAACTCGGTTGGTAGGAGGCGCAATGGTTTCATTTCGTTTCTAGTTTCTTTTCGATTTTTGCGCTGTACTTTCTCCACTTCCAACTTTCTCTTTCCACGTTCAATGGAGTCTTCCACCTCTTCGCCGTCAACAGTGGCTATATGTTTCAAATGCACATCACCCTCGGGCACGCGTGGCAGGTCAGGTTCACTTTGTTGGCCCATTTTCTTAAAAAA
>NW_023480265.1:0-2207 GCF_013731165.1 Rhagoletis pomonella | reverse complement strand
AATACTAATGCATGAAAATCCTAACCTCAAAAAAATCACCCGTTACTAAGCTACGGAAAGATCTATAAAAAATTCCATCACGTAAATTTCTCATCACTGCAAATAAATTTCGATATTCCAGAAAAAAAGGCTATATACCATCTTAACATACTTAAATATTACAAAAAAAACAACACAACACAATTATTGTAAGGGGGAAAAGAGTCTTTTACTGAAAAGCCCATCCACCTACGTTATGCTACCCATTGTATCTTGTAAAAGAAAATTCGAAGGTGTGAATTGGACTTTAACCCCTTTCGATTCTGGTAACGCCATTTAATCTGCATCCTAATCCTTTTTTGAAATGTCATTAAGCTAGTACCCTCGCTCTTAGGGCCTCCAATATGTTTT
This sequence comes from Rhagoletis pomonella, assembly GCF_013731165.1. Classification (NCBI taxonomy): domain Eukaryota; kingdom Metazoa; phylum Arthropoda; class Insecta; order Diptera; family Tephritidae; genus Rhagoletis; species Rhagoletis pomonella. Next base: position 1,817 of record NW_023480265.1, on the reverse strand, counting down.
ATCAAATTATTTCTTCCTTAATGTGTGTTTATCTAGCAAACTGCTGCATGCTGAGGGCGCTTTTAAGAAAAGGTACTTTTGTGTCTTCAAACCTGGAATCGATGACGCAATGGTTGTCTGCGTTTAGTGCTATTTTAAAGCATTGTTATAAAAAATTAGACATAGAGAATTTCACTATATATATTCACATAATTTTTATTAGTATTATTTTGATGTTTTTACATAAACTGCAATTTGCAATTTTGCAAAAAGAAGCATGACTTTTCTTGGCTCAAGAATTATTTGTTGAGGTTAAGTTATGTTAAGAAATTTCAATAAAAACCAATGTAAGTTCATTCTAATTTTCAGTCTCAGAGTCTGGGCGCCTGAAAAGGTGTTTATCCTCTATTAGAGCCAAAAAGCCGAATTATGTTTAAACTACTACTCTTCTACTAGCTACTCTTCTTAAACCCTAGAACACTAATGTTAGTCGATTCGACTCAAGTAGTTTATGTTTTGTGGTGAAGTTTCTGGAAATGCATTTTTTTTTAATTTAATTTTCGTTCATTAAACTACAACATAACCGCATAACTTTTGTTTTATTTTGCTTAGAAAGTATTAAAACAATAATTTATGGAATATTTTTTGACGATTGATGCTTTAATAGAAAAAATCAGTGCTAAATGCATGTTAGTCGATTCGACTAATAATTAGTATGAACGTATTGAAAATAAAAAAAATTGCGTTCCAGGTTTAAAGAACACTTCCCAAAAACCACACAACAAATTTCCTTAATAGCGACATATCGTTATTCGACCCGGGCGCTGGTTCCAAGCACCTTTTCATATTTTCCCTCCTCACGCCGTTTTACGATTTCGCTTTTGTATTATTCATTTTACGTTTGGTCTTTCCGTAAATCAATGTGAAATCTTAAAAAAAAAAATTTATGCATGAGTAAGGCCAGCGCTTCGGATTATAGAGTTGAAATTGTAATATGAATAACGAAACAACGAACGCTATGAAAATAAACACTCAACTGTAATTATACCATTTTCCAACAAAACTATTTTGTTTACAGTTTTTCATTTCATTCTGCAAGGAAACAAAAAAAAACAGTACCTATCTGGTTAACAGGTTGTGTGATGATATTTTTTATTAAGTTAACAACACTCAGAAGAGAGTAAGCTAAATATGTTTCTCCCAGCACAAGATTTGTGCAACCACATCGTGTAACTATAACCAAATCATGTGTTGAGGGAAACATATATAGTTGCTGTAACTAAACTATTTTCTCAGTGTAAAATAGAAATTTGTACCACATAAACGCTGAAACCCAGGCAGGTGTGAACGCCACGGTATTTTTTTAAACGATTTTTCATCAAACGGATGCGAATGTGTGACTCGTTTGGACCACCCCCACAAAAATCAAAAAAAGTACTCATTTTAAGGACTCCCAGTAATGCGCTACGACACATTCGTTCATGTAAATGTAAACTTACACATGCATGCATACATATATACATACATACATAGATACATATGCGGCATGTGTACGAATTCACCTTTGTATGTTTGGCAAAAGCTATTGAAAATTTTTTGATTGGAAAAAATTTAATTTCCTATCCGTTTCGGTTGTTATCAGCACTCCAGAGCGAACAGCGCCATCCAAACCGCAAAAACCATTGTAAAATTGCTTTCACTGTTTGTTGTTGTTGTCGCTGCTAGACCTGTCACCGTTGTATACGATACGCTCAATATTTGAATCGTCACTTTGTGCTGTTTAATTCATTCTTTTTTTTTTTTAATTTTTGCAAAAATACACAATACACAATGGCTTC
>NW_023480264.1:0-2208 GCF_013731165.1 Rhagoletis pomonella | reverse complement strand
GATGTAGATTTAGATTTCATTTATTTTATCATTTAATTCAATAAAATTTTTCAAACAGGTGGCAGCCCTCCCTAAAATATTTTCGGCAATATAATTTCCTAAACCCTTTCAGTTTGATACCCATATTGCAATATTCAATTTATCTTATAAATTAAATTAAATGTAAATTTTCAAACAGGTCGCAACGCTAAAAAAATATTTCTGGCTGTAAGCCTTCTTCATTCTCTTTCTTTTGACCCCCATATTGCAATATTCATTTTTTCTTATCAATTTACTTAAACTCTAACTTTCAAACAGGTGGCAACTCTCTAATTTTTTTCTTCCTAAATTTTAATTTAGACCCCTAGCAATACATCGGTGAAAACTGCATTCAAATCCATGCATTCGTTTTCGAGTGATGCGCGAACAAACATACAGACAGACAGACAGACAGACAGACAGACAGACAGACAGACAGACTTGGTTTGGTTTGGGTTCTGGTGCTCTAAAAAAGACCCTTCACATTAATTTTTCCTTAATATCTATAATGTACAGACATCGACCTGTTACAATTTATTATATGTATAGATTAATCGAAAAAATAAAAAAAATGTTGCATATATTGTAAAAAATTCGAAGTGCCTATAATTTTGCGCCGTGAGTTCACATATCTATAATATATGTATGTTGCGAATATTTTTCCGAAACAAAAGTCTTTTCCGGATAATAAACAAACCGCTTATCCAAATTAAACAAATTTGGTATCAAATGAAAGAGAATTTAAATAGCTTCAAAACTAAAATGTCTAAACGAGGAAAGGCACATATTGAAAAATATTTCAATAAAAAATGTTAATTAATTACCATAGAACAAACCTTTTGTCAGGTATATGAATTTCTTTAGTATTAATTTATAAAAAAAATATAAATAGAGGTCCTTCGTTATTTCTGTTTAAAAGCTATTTCAGTTCACTTTCATATGATACCAAATTTGTTTAATTTGGACAGGTGGTTTGTTTATTATCGGGAAAGGACTTTTATTGCGGAAAAATATTCGCAACAACCCTGATATATAATATGCGAAGGGATTTTTTGTTCAGGATAAAAAATCGGCACCGTTCGCTCAATTTTCAAAAATGGGGTGTCAAATTAAAGCGCTTGGCCTGTAGATGTGCAAACTGGTTTTATATTTCCGAGCAGAGTTGCCATCTGTAGAACAATTAAATTCAAATTCTTTAATAAGCAATGCGGTGTCAAATTAATCGGCTTGGACTGCAGATATGCAATAAGGTTTTACTTTTTTAATAAAAGTTGCCACCTTTTAAAAAATTATATTCAAATTATCTAAAAAAATTAAATTTACAAAATGGGTATCAATGGAATTGGCTTTGAAAATCTTTCTTTCTTAACTTAGCTTTGGGAGGGTTACAACCTGTTTAAAAAATCAAATTAAATTTGAATTAAGGAAATTAATTGGAAAAAAAATTTTCCACCTTATGGGTGCCAAACGAAATGGAGCTCAGAAAGTAGCAGTTTGAAAATATTTTGAAGTGGGTTGCCACCTGCTTGAAATTTCGAATTTAGTTAAAGTTATGTGAAATGTTCCCTGAAATTGCAATACCGAGGAATACCATGCATCCGAGGTACAGCTTTACAAAGAGGTTTAAAACTGATCTGAGTAATAAGAAGAGCTGGGCTGGCATATCCGAGACGTATCAGATAAACCAAAACACGATTACCTGGTACACTGATGGCTCATTGACCGACGAGGGTACCGGGGTAGGTGTAGTTGGACCGAGGTTAAGATACTCGGAACCCATGGGAAAACATGTGTCTATTTTCCAGGCTGAAACATACGCCATAGAAATATGCGTGGAATATTAAGCGAAACTACCGGAATCAGAACATAGCAATCTTGACTGACAGCCAAGCGGCTATCAAGGCCCTCAGATCTCACCAGGTAACATCTAAACTGGTGATGGAGTGCCTCGAAAAGCTGAATACTCTTGGTCTGACCAATCAGGTTTGGGTTCTCTGGATTCCGGGCCATATTGGTATTAAAGGAAACGAGATTGCCGATAAACTAGCGAAGAAGGGTGCATCGACCCCTTTCACCGGCCCAGAGCGTTTCTGTGGCCTGGGAAAAGGGGCACTCTCCGAACTTGTTCGGTTAGAGGAAGAGGCTCATAGAAAACGCTACTGGGATAATCTACCAGGTCTAGAGCAGTAC
>NW_023480263.1:0-2208 GCF_013731165.1 Rhagoletis pomonella | reverse complement strand
GGGAATGGAGGGTAAAAAGCCGTTGGGATTAATTAAAAAAAAAAAAACAAAAAAAAAATCACGAGTAAAAAGACTATTTCTTGGAGAGAAGTTACAAATTCGAGCCGGAAAAAATTTTGCCAGCAAGAATTTGCAATTAGGAAAAACATATGATTGTGGCACGTGGTTGGATTTTTTGTTGACGATAATTTGAATAAACCAGTTCGTTAAATTTAAAAATTTACAAACTGGAGCGATTTTAAAATGAAAAATGTAAGTTAATACTTGTTTACTTAATTAATTTAGTTAATTCCAATGATTTGAAAGGTACTCGGCAAAAAAAACTATCTATTACTATTACTATCTGATATTTTGAGTGATAATTGTCTTCCCTACAAGGCCTTTTCAGACTGACCGATTCTCAATACACTCATATAGAAACCAATACACATAAAAAACGCTGTAAAAATTTCCCTTCAATTTTAAGGCAGCAAAACAACGACCTTAAGTTAACATCAACCGAGGCCATATGTTGCCAGGGGATGCAAAATCACAGTTACACAAAAGAGCTGGTCAGATTTTTCAGAAATCCCTTCAATTCTGATGTAAAGTATGATGCTAAAAGACTGCAGATCTCCCATTTAGATGACCGGTCATATGATCGGCAGATGTCTCGTAGGATTCCCAGAGAGTTTTGCTTTACATAGAAACTTGTGCTCTTTTATTTTCATTTTGACTCACTTCAGTGTGGGTTCCTTTAATTCAAGTTGGCATTCGGTTTTTGGAATTTAAATAAGTTCTCAGCAAAAAAGTTTGTTTAAAAAATTACATATGGGTACATAGTGCTTGAAAATATCAATTTTTCCCTTACCTTAAACCTTTGGGAGTGGGCAAAAATGATGTTTTGTAATTTAGGCAGAATTGAATATGTGCCATCTGGAAAGACAATATCTACATGTAATATTTATTCTGTTTGTTGGCACTATATCCAAACACAAACGAATCTTAAGTGTCTTAACAGTGAAACAATATCTTATTTTCTTTCTTATTTATTTCTTTGCGAATACAACTTTACACTTAAAATTAAGACATTTATAACAAACATTTTATGAAGAAAATCCCTTCTTCGTTTAAAATAAAAATAAGCGAAATCGGCCCAATTTCATATAACCCTGCCTGACATGAAAATTTTCTCCACGATAAGGCTAGTAGCCATTTCTAAGAGATTTTGGGTCGCTTAGTCAAAAATGGAAACATATATACATATTTGAAATTTAAGAAAACAAGACAAATAGCAAAATCGGCTAAAAACTGCTAAATTTTTTCTGAAAAACGGCTAACAAATCGGCTGCCGGCTAAATCGAAATTTCTCCGGCTGTTTGCTATCGCTACCGGCTAAATCTAGCCGGAAAACGACTAAAATGGCAACACTGGTCGGCATACTAGATCATTCAAACGATTCAATAAATGGGACTGTGTGCATTGCTCAGCTGGCGCTCTTCGGATCAGTGTTGCCGTTTTAGCCCTTTGGTGGCTAAATTTGGCTACCAAATTCTTTTTTTGGCCACAAAAATTTGAAATTGCCCCTAGCCCTTTTCAAAATTTATTCATCATTGACATTAAAATTTTTTTTTATGATTTTCATGAATTTAACTCTTCGCTCATAAAGCGAACGCCTTTCCTTTAAGGCAAGTAAACATATGTCTATGTATGTTCCTTACGTTTCTGGGCCGTTATCTTATCCGTTAACGATTTAACTATACATTAAAATAGGTAAGTTGGCGGCCCTTAATATGCTTTATGTGTTACACAAAAAGTTTTTTTGTTGAATAAAATATTAATTCTTTTCAGAGTTCATTGTTTTTCTATACCAGTAATTATAGAAAATGTTTGCGTGTATACTTACATATTTATACTAGCAGTACCCCGGTGTGCTTCTCTACACCAAATATTGAAAAACGAATGAAAAGTCCTGGCATTTTTCTATATGAAAATTTATCATTTGTTTGATTTCAAAATTTTTGATTCTTTATTTTAAATCTTAATCCAACACATTTGGATATACAACATTTTTTGTTTTTCCATCTTGGGTTTGAATAAATAAACAATTTGGAATGCCAACTCTTGAACAGGCCACTTATAGCTACCAATTTTAGTAATCTACCACAAATATTTCAAGAGATATACCAGAGGAAAATTTTTGTTAGTATGGGTGGTGCCACGCCCCCC
>NW_023480262.1:1123-2208 GCF_013731165.1 Rhagoletis pomonella | reverse complement strand
TTTGAATACAGCCCTGAAATCCCCTCTTTTCGTGAAAATTTTGTATATTTGACTTCTAAAATCAATTAAAAATCAACGGGCCAACATAAAAATAAGCTTTATGTGTTTTTTGTTTACTTGGAATGTCTGTGACAAAATTGCATCATTAAAAACACTGAAAAAAATAATCGGAAAAAAGTTACTTTTCCACTAGCCGCAACACAGTGCGGCGGCAAGAGCAATACTCAAATCCGAATTAAGTCAGTAAAAATTAAATAAAATATTAAAAAAAGTTAAAATAGGACCAAACGTGAGTTTTCGCCAATTTTTATTTGTTTTACTTTCGATATAAAAAAACTGTGAACATATTTGGCTTTGCTCTTTTCTAAAAACAAAACATATTTAAAGTTAATAGTTTTATTGGAATTTTTAGTCATGATTTCAAACCAACATAAGCATTTATTTTGTATGAAAACTATTACCTTGTTTATACCTACGAAAAAACCGCATTAACAAAAAATAGATTTTATTCAACACATATTTCTTTCTAACGTTTATTCCTCAGTCTTTATAGCGCATTTGACAAACCGTATTGAAAAGTAAACAAACTCCCTTAGTTTTATTCAACATTTATTTATTAAAAAAATTGCGCGGCGGACAGAAATGGAAGCGAACAGTAATACAAATTTATTATAACTAGAGTGCCAGTTACTGTCGAAATTCGACAGTTTTTCTAGTTTTAGAAGCCTTGGAGAGGTTTTCTAACTTAACACGTAGCAAAACTTATACGGTACAAATTAACTAACCGGAAAATCTTCTGCTAAAACGTAAATAATTTTTTTTTTATCTGAGAAGGTCTTTGGAGGACTTCGGCAGGACTTGGAATTGACCCGATACATTCAAGTTTATCGATAAATTTCAATGATTTGATACATATCGATAGTTCGATGGATTTCAAGAACACTAAAATTCGATAACTCAACAAAATTCATTAACTCGACCAATTTCGATGACTGTGAAATTCGATGGCTCGATAAATTTCGATAACTCAAAAATGTAAAAATTTTGGATACCTTTATAAATTTTTACTTTTGACATCTCCACAT
>NW_023480262.1:0-1023 GCF_013731165.1 Rhagoletis pomonella | reverse complement strand
CCTTGAAATTTCGATAAATCGATATATTTTGAAAATTCCATAAACTTCGCTTCGTTGAACCAACCAATTTCAGTAGATCAATAATTATCGATAACTCTGTAAGTTGAAAGAACTCCATGCATTACGACACCTCGATAAATTTCGTTAAGTCTATAAATAATGATAATTCAATAAATATCGATAACTTGATACATTTCTTTAACTTGACAAATTTCGTTAATCCCATACGTTTTTATAGCTCGATAACTATCCGTAAATTTGGACAACTAAGTTTCTGTGTCTATAAATTTATACGACTCAGTAAACATTGATCAGTTTGAATAATTCAATACGTTGCGATAACTTAATAAGCATGGATAAATTTCGATAATCATAAACTTCGATGATTCGATAAATTTCAGTAACCTTTATGGCTGATTTTATTTCGATTCCTATCGGAAAATTTCAACTCTGTTAACCCAATTCTTATGTATTTCTCATTGTCTCCATTTTCGCCTTTATCTCAATTTTCGTCTTTATATTCCGTTTTGCCTTTTTTTGTCCTCATCGTTACCACTTGTTTCTTCATCTTCATATTTATCTTTATTTCAAAGTTTAATTTCAAATACGAAGTAAAACAAAATGCGAAACAGCTTAAATTGAACAGGTTGCAAAAACACCCATGCACAAATATGGAAACGACGATTTTCAACCAATTTCGAAACTATAAAAACTCTCCTCTACAGAAAATTACCTTTCCAACGGTGTTTTGGGTTTTGAAATGGGTAACTTTACCTTGGTATTCATCTTTGTTTTTATCTTTCACATCTTTGCTTATATCCTTTTCTTTTTCTATTCACGTAGATGAGATAAGGTGCGATGACGTGATTTTATGTGATGTGATAGGATGTCATGTCATGTGTTGTCATATCCTCTGATGTTATGGCATATGATGTCATATCATATGATGTCATATCATGTGATGAAACGTCATGTAATGCGATGTCATGTCATACGATGTCATATCATGTGATGTCAAGTCAT
>NW_023480261.1:0-2208 GCF_013731165.1 Rhagoletis pomonella | reverse complement strand
GCAGTTTAGGCCCACCAAAATTAATTTCGGTGCACACTCGGTTTCCGTGACGTCACGCTAGCTGACCCATATATTTTTGCAATTTTCTCGGAAACCGAGTGAGCACTTAAATTAATTTTGGAGGCCCTAAATTGCACCTAATTCCTGAGTAATTTTTATCATTTTTTGGAGAAGTGGGTCAGCTAGCGTGACGGACGAATTGAAAGGTATTGGCTTCTAGAATAGCTCTAATGTTTTTTTTTTTTTTTTGAATAGGGTTACCACCTGTTAATAAAATTACTATATTCAATCACAATAAGCGTAGGCATCAGTTCTGCACCGTCACTGCAAAGGAAAATACTTAGCCTCTACATGTGCAACAATGTATTATTTTTCCGAGTAGGGTTGCCCCCTATTAAAAAGTTAAAAGATTTTCACCGTTCGTTGTATTACCAAATGAGATGCCAAATGAAAGGGCCTGGCCTTCGCATGTACAAAAGCTTTCATTTTTTGAATAGGGTTGCCACCTATTTAAAAATTACTATCTTCTATACATAGTATAGGGGAAAGTCGAGATATTTTGACCACGCTAACCTCAAAAACTACTGAACGGATTTATACGAGATATTTTTTTTTTTAGTATAATCTGCATCGATAGGAATATTATCTTTAGTCCTTTAAATTCCTATAGGGTTAGATGTTCAATAATGTATTACTTTTGAGTAGGGTTGCCGTTTTTTTTAAATTATAAGATTTTCACCGTTTGTTGTAACAAGTGAAAGAATATGTTCTATGCATGTGCAATAAGTTCTTATTTTTTGTTTGAGGTCGCAATACTAAGAAGTCGAAGAATTCATGTAGAAGATTATTTCCGTGTAATTTTCTTAAATGTCACGCAATTAACTCAAAAGTTGGACCCGCGGTCACCAAAATCATCATTAGATGAAAAAGATACCAACAAACTTAATAACTGCCTCATAGAACGTTTTGGTGAGGTTTTAGTAGGAAATAAACACGTCAAAGCATACGCTTCTTGACTCCCACGTCACTGTTGACAGTTGCAAGTTTGAAAAAAAGGGACGACTTTATTTACTCGGGAACCAGCATTAACACCAATAATAATCAGTCTTGAAATGCAACGGCGAATCACTCTTGCCAACAAGTGCTACATTGGACTGAGTAGGTAATTGATAAGTAAAGTCGTACAAAGATCCGACTCTATGAGTCACTCAATGAAAACGTCTGAGCTCTTAGAGTTTTCGAGAGAAAAATTATGCGAAAGATTTACGGGCCTTTACGCGTTGATGATGGCGAATACCGCAGACGATTCAACGATGAGCTGTATGAGCTTTAGAACGATATAGAAGGAAAGTTTTAGAGGGAAGAAAATGCGCCTCGGGGAAATTCAAAATCCGTTATCTATGTAAACAGTTTTATATACATAAAACCATATCTTCAAATTCAGCTGCCCACGCCAATGCAAACCTGTGTATGTGTATGTCAATATGTCACTATGTTTTGGTACCAAATGACAAACAACAACTACAGTTAGTTAAAAGTTTAAGTGGAATGAAAAATGTAATCCCTCTGAAATGTTTACTCAATAAAAATACACTATCTACAATTGACATTGAAAAACTAAATTACAATAAATAAATTTAGGGCTACGAATGGGAAATCTAAGGGAAATGGCATGCCCTTGGGGATTAGCTACTGTAATAACCTGGCAACACTGATCATGTCTGAAAGTATTCAACGCGGGTCGCGATTCTGGTAACAGAGGAAGAGGAAGGCTTCCTCTGCGTTCGAAAGACTAAGTGGAGAAGGACTTGGCTTCACTTGGCATTTCCAATTGGGGTCAGTTGGCACAGAAGAGAAATGGCGTGCTGTTTTGTACAGCGCCAATAAAGAAGAAGAGAAATAACAACAAAAATTTTGGTAAGGAGCAGAATTAGTGTTTTGATAGCAGCAATAGAAGGTGTTTATTGAATCCGGTAATCTATTGGCATCTGTCTGCGAGATACCCACAGATTGCGATAAAAATATATATCCAACTAACAATACTCTGCTTCGTGTATTTTTCACATTTCCAGACACGATTTCTAGCGCGAATTAAAACTTGGCTCTAGTAAGATTGGACATGTTGGCCCTCCTCAATATTACAACAGTAATTAAAGTAAGAAAAGCCAAACGAAGTGATGGGAATATTTCTCAATATGAGCAACCCCC
>NW_023480260.1:0-2208 GCF_013731165.1 Rhagoletis pomonella | reverse complement strand
AAAAAAAAGAAGAGGGTGAGAAAAAAGAAGAGTCTCGCCAAATTAATCATTAAGCCAGCTGAAGGCAAAACCTATGCAGAGGTGCTGGAACGATACGTGGTAAGCTCCAACCCGAGAAGACGGAGACCGTAATTCGATCTGTTCGGAAAACCCACGAAGGCGGCGTGCTCATCGAAATGGAGCGCTGTGGCGACCACTCAGCATTTAAGGAAAATGTGTGCACTGCCATTGGCCGGCTTGGAGACGCCCGTATTCTCACTAGACGTTTACGTCTAGAAGTTCTGGGCATGGACTGCCTAACCACGGCCCCAGAAGTGGAGATCGCTATACGCGGGGAGTTAGGAGACAAGATGAATGGCCAACTTCGCGTCTCTCTCCTCGCTGTAAACTCGCGAGAACAAAGAATGGCTGTGGTGGAAATCGACGAACTGCCAGGCCGGACTCTTATTGAAAAGGGGAAGCTGCGAGTAGGTTGGATTATCTGCCGCGTCCGAGAGCGCGCGGATGTCCAAAGGTGTTTCCGCTGTCTGCGGTATGGCCACAAAAAGGCGGCATGCAAAGGCCCAGACAGAAGCAGTTCATGCTTGAAATGTGGTCAGCAGGGCCACATAGCCTCTGCATGTAAAGAAAGCCCAAGCTGCTACCTGTGCTCGGCAGGAGATGGACAGAAAAATGCCAATCACCTGCCCGGGTCGGGAGTATGCAAGGCCTTCAGGGATACCCTTGCTGAGGCTAAGACAAAGCTTGGGAGAATATGATTAAATTTATACAAGGCAATATGAACAGGAGTAGGGTAGCTGATGACCTGCTGGACCAATGCGTTCTTGAACAAAGAGCAGACGCTCTCATCATCAGTGAACCCTATAGAACAAAGGAAACCTGGCATGTTGACCAATCAGGCTCGGCCGCGATATGGATTGCTAACCCCAACCATCGCGCAGAGACCAGCGGGGTCGGACGCTGCTACGTCTGGGTGAAAATGGCGCAAATCACTCTGGTGAGCTGCTACCTGTCTCCAAACGACACAGTCCTTGTCTTCAGGGAAAAGCTCGAAGACCTTGAAGACGAATTGCGCGATATAACCGGCCACATAATTGTTGCTGGAGATTTCAACGCAAGAGGCGTGGAATGGGGTATGCCCCAAACAAACACCAGGGGAAGACTGGTCCTTGAAATGGCAGCCCGCATTGGCCTAACCATCCTCAACACCGGAACGCCCCTACATATCGAAGGCCGGGTTTTGGATACTCTATCCCTGACATAACCCTGGTCTCAGAAAGCCTTCTTCGAAGGGCTGACGGATGGAGAGTGATGGAAGACCTGAGTGGTAGCGACCACAACTACATCACCTTCCAAGTCACTGACATAACGCGAGGGCAAACACGTAGTATGCCTCGCAGGAAACCAGGATGGAACCCGTCTAGGGTCGATGTTCGCAAGTTCGATACGTCACTCCTAGCAGATTCCCAAGGTATTTCACCCACAACGGGAGAGATCCACAACAGGTAGTCTTGTACTAAGCTGGTAAGAAACTATGCGCTGCATTCACCGGGCATGCAAAGCCTCAATGCCACAGAGGAGAGCATGGTCAGGTAAAAAGCAGGTATACTGGTGGAATGACCGAATTGCTGAGCTGCGAAGGGCCTGCCATAGAATGCGGAGACCCGGAACGCGCGCTCGTGGTAGACCTGAGGCGCTGACCAGAGCAGCAGCCTACAAAAGCGCTAAGAAAGCACTTGGGGCCGAGATACAGAAGAGTAAACGGAACTGCTGGAAAGCGCTATGTGACGAAGTGGATCGCGATCGCTGGGGCCAGGGACACAATATAGTGATGAAAAAGTTCCATACATCATCGCAAGCGATGGATGAGGCCCGAGTTAAGAATATAGTGGATGCGCTATTTCCCACACACCCACTAAGAGCCGACACAGTGTTCGTCGAGGACCAAGCCGAGGCACCTCTCTTTTCGACAGACGAGCTGAAGCTAGCCCTGCGAAGCATGAAAGCCGGCAAGGCTCCAGGCCCAGATGGCATACCAGCGGAGGCAATCAGCTTAGGGCCCGGGTTTTCCCAAGCCAATGGAAGAAGGCGAGACTGGTGCTTATACCCAAGGGCAAAGGGGACCCAAACTCTCCTTCATCCTTCCGGCCACTCTGCATGCTAGACACAGCAGGCAAAATGATGGAGAGTCTGCTCAAAATACGCTTG
>NW_023480259.1:0-2208 GCF_013731165.1 Rhagoletis pomonella | reverse complement strand
CGAAAAAATACAAAAAAATGTTTGAAATGTTATAAAAAAAGGTTCACAAAAACATTATTTTTTTTTGGTTTTTAGTAAAAATTGGTTGAAAAATAAAGACCGCGGTGAATTATGAATATTAAATTCCAATTTTGAACCACTGTGTGCTGACCTCGGCGTGCAGTATGAATTATGGTAAATGCATTTTGGCAGCAAAGGATGGCGAAGTCCTTGGAAAGGATTTGCCTTCATTTTTCGGAATCGGTTAATTAACTGGTAAATATTTGATTTAAATTACGATATGGGTAAGGTACTTTTATCATACAAGTTGTATGTACGTATTCCCAAATAATTTTGAAAAAAAAAGTCCTTTATTTTACATTGGTTAATATGGTCACCGTAACTATACCCCACATAGTTTAACTCAGCCGTGAATGCAGATTGTGATGTAGCTGGCATCAATAATGCGTTGGGACTATTGCAGCATTGCATGATTCTTGAAAAAGAAAATCGAAGAAAAAAATTAAGCAAGATGGGCTAAATGTCACACTGAGGGGAAAAAAATTTAGAATTAAAAAAAAAAAATGCTAAATTTAAAAAAAATACGCATATGAAAGAGCATCAATCCAACTCTTAATAAATTTGAGTATGTACATTATAATATGTGTCGTTGTGCACTTCACAGATGCTTTTTCGTAATTAAGAAAAAAAAAATTAAATTTTATGTTCCGTCTGATGGTAGATAATTAAACCCGGACACTCTTAGCAGCAACCAATTGCATCAAGTATCTTTGCACAGTCATCTGCTACAGCCATACATGTAAATGTGTTTTCAAATGTTGAGTTTGAATCAACATCACAGCACGCGATTAGTGCATTTGCACAGATAAACATCCCAGCAAAAACTTTTAATTTTTTTTCGGATGGACTAATTTTTGTATCAATGGAGTAACGCAATACAAGTCGCCTCAAGACTATTTTCGGATTTTAATAGTACTCTTTCCGCTGTAGTCGACTGCTTAGATGTTCCTATTGCCACTCGCGGGCTCCATGGTTCAATTTCTGGTACCAGCAACAACAAAAAAAGTGGTGCGGTATGTATGCCCTTTATCCAGTGGGGGATTTACACGGGTAATTTTCGGAATAACTTTGAACACTTCTATAAAATTCACACATTTTATGGCATTTATCGAAGTTTAATATAATGCAATGGCATTATTCGATTACCTCCAGTGACATGCGCTTGTTAAAATAATGCCTTCTGTAAACTGAAAGGTAAGCGGTTACTCTCAAAAAGTGGTTCCCCAATCGAGAGTAACCGCTTACCTTTTCGATTACAGAATGCATTATTTTAACATGCGCATGTCATTGGAGGTAATCGAATAAATGTAAAATTTCTTGTCATTGCATTGCATGTAAGCGAAAATGGTCTTGAGGCGACTTGTAATGCGTTACTCCATTGATACAAAAATAAGTGCTTCCCAAAAAATGAAAAGTTTTTGCTGGGAGGTACTATGTATGTGTTGTCACCGCTGTGTATGCTTGGTATACTCACACTTTCCTAATTATGAAAAAGCATCCGTGACGTGCAAAACGCCATCCGGGAACTGCAAAATGCTTCATTTTAATATGGGCGTATTTAAATTGAATATTTCCATTATATATACATACTTTTGAACAATTTTCACTTGATTTAAATACGTTTTTATTTGATTGTACTATTCTTTTCTATATTTAAATGCGAACATTTTTAACGATAATCAAATAAAAAATATAAATTTTTCCTACGCGTTTTTCCCTCAGTGCACGGAGCGGTATCAACATGAATCTTCGAAGAGTATGGAAAAACGACAAATAAGCAACACAAACTTCCCAGTTTTTGGCTGCTATTTCTACTTTGGAATTTTAAAAGTCTTGCAAAATAATGTAGTGAGTGCACTCCGTCGTTTATCCTTTAAATAAGCAATTGCAATCAGAAACGCAAGGCTCTGAAATTTGCGGAAGAGGTTATGCAGGAATTTTATGAGATGCGAAAAAATTCACAAAGTAATTTTCACTAAATTTCAGAGGATGTGAGCGAAGTATGCACAGAATACGCCATCCATATCAGGAAACCACGCATCCAAAAACGTCATAGAAATAGATGCAACGACGATACTGGGAACGTTTACGATACGAACATAACGAACCCTATTATAAGTTGCATTCGATTTTCGATCTTCGATGTTT
>NW_023480258.1:0-2209 GCF_013731165.1 Rhagoletis pomonella | reverse complement strand
ACCCCATATTAATTTTTCTTTAACATCTATTATGTACAGATATCGACCTGTTGCAATTTTATTATTCTCAAATACTTCCGTTTGATACCCATATGGAGCATTTGGGTTATCTTATAAATTTAACTAAATTAAAGTTTTCAAATAAGTGGCAACCCTCTTCAAAAATATTTTCAAAAGTAGGCTTCCTAATCCTCTTTAGTTTAATGTCCGTATTTTAATATTTCATTTATTTTACAAATTTAAATGAATACAATTTTTCAAGCAGTTGGCAAATCCCCTAAAAATATTTTCGGCATTAAAATTTCCTAGCATTTTTAGTTTGATGCCAATATTGCAATATTTGGTTTATGCTATCAATTAAATTAAATTAAAGTTTTCAAATAGGCTACCTTCCCTAAAATTATTTTCAGCTGTAAGCCTTTGTAAACCTTTTTCTTTTGACAGCCATATTGCAGTATTTACTTTACCGTATCAATTGACCTAAACTGAAATTTTAAACACAGGTCAACTCTCTATTTTTTTCTTCTATATTGAAAACTGCATTCAAATCCATGCGCGTGCAACATGCAGACAGACAGACAGACAAAATTTCTAAAAATAATTGATTTGGCTTCTGGTGCTCTAATAAAGACACCCCACATTAATGTTTCTTTAATATCTGTAACGTAAAAATATCGACCTGTTACAATTTTATTACATGTATTAGAGTGGTTCATAAAAACACTCTTTTTTGGAAATTCATATATGCTACATCAGAATATTGTTATTTGTGATAAAAAAAGAGATACGAATTTTTTATTTTGGAAAAACAAGTTTTCTTAGAGGTCGTGCTGGTCGGTTATTTATAAAAACGCTGATGTTCTCAATTTTTTTATTTTCTTGACATGTTAAAATGCAGATAAAAATTTGTTTTTTACATATAATTACTCTGGTATTATTGGGGAACATACCCTTAATTACATACCTGCAGTGGCGTAGCCAGGCCCCTTCGTCATTGAACTACAATTATTTACTTTTGAATTAATAACACAATACTATTTTATCCTTCTGATTTAAACTTTTTTTTTATTTCAGACGGATGACAAATTATCTTTTAATGAATATATGAGTACTCCACTTGCAAACAGCGTTATGTGATTTTATAAAAGTAAGCGATAAATTAAAGAGAAAAAAAACGTCTACGACAACAAGTAACATCCGAACTGTATCTTTTTTTATTACCTGAAAGTTTGGATAAATAAGAGCCTAATACCATTACAAAAATAAAATTGCAGTATGATAGATTTGCAAATTTTATATTTAAAAATGTTATATTGCAAGTTTTGAAACAGTAACTTTTACAAAGCTAGCTTTTCTAGGCACCAAAAAAATCACGTTTTCTTGCGGTTTTCTAAGTTCATACGAAGAGGGGACATTTGAAAGTGTATAAATAAGTATTATAGCGACTTTTGCAAGAGTAGTTAACATTTCATGCTATTTTTTTCAGAATATAGAAAAATTTTTTACTCTGCTGTTCGTGGACATGAAACCCACCAAAAACTAAAAATCGAAAAAAAATTTACATAGCGCACTTTGCAAGTGAACTACTCAATTGTTGAATATGCTATCTTATTTGTCCCTCCTTTTTGTACAATTAAGGAGCGGCTGAATGGTTTAACGATGTTAGCGGTACATAATGATGTGCCGATTACAACACACGAAGTAATTGAAAAAATGTGTGTTAAGCAACGAAGATTAAAAATCGCTTTATAAGTAATAAGATTTTGTAGACTTGTACATAAATAAATGTAAATAGATACGCGTAAATATATAAATACGCAAATATATTCAATGTGTAAAAACTGAAGTAAAGCGTGACGTCTAAGATTTCTTAATTTTTTGGCAGCAACAACAAAAAGTTTTTATTTTTTTAGCGAAAAACCTTCCACACAGAAGTTCCAAAAAAGTGCAATTGGTTATGCTTAATCACACTTAATTTAATTTCAATAAAATTAAGTTTGTGGTTATATCAAGGCGAAATTTTGAGAATAATCCGTTGCTAACTATCGGTGAAAACTTCATTTAATTCCGTACATTAGTTTTTGCGTGATGCGCTTACAAACATACAGACAGACATACCAAAATTATAAAAATTTTAGATTTGGCCTCTGTTGATCTAATAAACCCCATATTAATTTTTCTTTAACATCTATTATGTACAGATATCGAC
>NW_023480257.1:448-2209 GCF_013731165.1 Rhagoletis pomonella | reverse complement strand
CAGTTTACATCGAATCAAAAGGATTTAATTTCTGCAACCACGAGGGTTATGAACAACGCCAAGGAAAGCGAATTCTTTGCCAGCACCGTTGGTAATTTGTCTGGTAATTTTTCCCGGAATATTGTGAGTACTATAACCTTCTTTATTATTAGACTGCTTTTACACAGTTCAAGTATTGAATTCCATTCTGCTCGCATGTGGAAGAGAGGGGGTGAGAACAAAAGGGACGAGTACACATGCGTCTGTACCGTCAAGTCGTTTAAACTTTCTTGCTTTGCTTTTGGCATTTTCGTTGCTTCCCATTTAACGAACCAAAACTTGAATTCAACAGAATTGAAACGTGTAAAAGCAAATAGAAAACACAAAGTACCTGAATCATGTAAATCGGGTGTAATGACGAAAGTCCATAACCATCCCTTGCGGTGATATGTAGGAGAGCGCTGCATGAATGCATTCAAACGGCGTATGAATTATTCATATACAAAACGAATGAATGATTTTAGCTTAAAATTTTTATTTATTTATTTTTTTTACATCTGAGTGAATAGCTGTTCAGATATATGTGTCGACAAAGCGAAAATAAATTGAATTGATATAAATGTCAACTTTTTGTATGAATATCCAGAAATATTTTTTCTTCGTACATATGTACAAACATACATATGTATGTATGTATGTATTGCTGCGCTCCTATTACATACGAGAAAACTTGTGTGCCGAAATGAGTTTGAATGATTTAAATGTTTTCCATTCATTCAGTCACATTCTTCCATTTAAAGGTAGACAATTTAAAACAAAATGTATATTCATAACTTACAAAATTCCAAGTGTTTTGTAAGTGAAGTAAAATATTCAAATGTACTGTACTCTGTTTGGCTAGAAGTTTGAATGAATTTATGCAGCCCATATACATATTATGTAGGCAATTCTTCGAAATAAAGATTGCGACACAATTGTATTAATTTCGCAGGGTTAGAAGGAATAAAAACATGTAGGCAATTTACCGCTCCTCCCAACCTTTTTACACGAAAGCTCCTCATAAGATATACTTTAAATAAAATTAAAGGAATCTTGAATATTTTTTTTTTTTTTGAATTTGGTGGACGTAGTACGCAAACTCCATTCGTTTATAATGTATTCACTTTTCCACCGTTTGCAAAACGTGTGGTGTAGAGCCTTGAGCCTCTGCCATCGATTTACAATCGAGGAACGATTTTCATCAGCGTCTATTTCTGGTGGAGCTAATATGTGTCCACCGATTAAGAAGTGGCCTGGAGTCAGTGGCTCCAGGTCTCCTGGTTGATTTGATGAGGGACTCAGGTGTCGAGAGTTGAGACAGGATTCAACTCTGCATAATAGGGTTGTAAATTCCTCAAACGTTTATTTGTGGTTGGAAGCAATTTTCGTAAAGTGGCTTTTAAAACTTTTAACTCCCGCTTCTCACAGTCCGCCCATGTGGGGAGCTGAGGCGGGAATGAAGTGCCACGAAAGCATTTGGTGAGCGTATTTCGCCAAAGTGTTATCGCGGGCGTCTTTTAAAAAGGCTTTTGTTTCGGCTCTCAGAGCTCTAGAAGCTCCCACAAAATTGGTGCCATTGTCGGAATAGATATTTTTTGGACAGCCTCGTCGTGCGATGGACCTGGCAAATGCTGCTAAAAACGACTGAGTGCTCAAGTCCGAAGTGGCTTCCAAATGGATTGCCTTTGTTGCGAAGCATACAAATAGGCAGACATATCCCTTTGACATGCGACAACCTCGGCC
>NW_023480257.1:0-348 GCF_013731165.1 Rhagoletis pomonella | reverse complement strand
CCCGCATTTGTAAACGCTCGCGAAAATGTCGTTCTTTCCTTGGGAAGAATTCCCATTAACTGAGTTTGCGCGCGTTTGCGATAAATCGTGCAAGCCTTACAGTTATGAATTCTGGACCTAATCAAGTTTTTGGCCCTAGGTATCCAGTACTGTGTTCGGATCAAGCGCAGCATGAGCTGATTCTCACCATGCAGGGAAATTTTGTGAATAAACTGAACTATGAGACGGGACAAGGTGCAATTATAAGGCAGGATGATTGGGTGACGCTCGTTGTAGGCGAGATCACGAGATGCTCCCAGCCGTCCACCTGTTCTCATTATACCGTCTTTGTCGATGAATGGGGTAAGG
>NW_023480256.1:0-2209 GCF_013731165.1 Rhagoletis pomonella | reverse complement strand
ATCCCTGGAAGTGTTTGTGGAAGACATAATAAATTTCATTAATTGGAAAAGGGAGAGCCGGGTTCGGCCTTATAATCTAAAGCTCTCTTGAGGCATTTGCTACAGTAATGAGAAGTGGTATTTTATGAAGGCCAGGTTATTAAATTTGAGTTGGAAGTATTAGAACTCGCCGTGGCACCTCCAAGAAGGTTACACGTTCACGCGTCGTATACCTGGAAACATTTTAAGATAAACTTAGAGGGATTGATATATTTCGTATACCTAGAGCGCAGACGAGATTTTATAATTTAATAGTTTTAAACGGCCTAAATACCTTAAATCGCTTAAAAAATAACTAGATATAACGAAATGGGCACAGAAATAAAATCTAACATCATTAAATTATTTTTCCTATTTGTATAAAAGCGCGGGGTGAAACCCGCGGGTATAAGCTAGTATCTTATAAATATTATAAATGTGAAAGTTTGTATGCCCGGCTCTCCCTTTTCCAATTAATGAAATTTATTATGTCTTCCACAAACACTTCCAGGGATATGTGGCAAGAAAAAGTAAATTTGTACTGGAAGTGCCACGCCCCTTTTTCTTATAAAACTAATCTTCTTCCATGAATTTAGAATTGATTTTACATACCCCAGTACCAAGTCCCAGTACTCTACCATGAACACCTCTAGAGATAAATAGTAAGAGTAAGTAAGATTTGTACGGCAGGAACCATGTCCCCTTTTCGAATAACGCAAATTCTTCTCTTTGAGTGTGGAATTAATTTTGTACACACATCTCGGTGCCAAGTTCCAGTCCTCTGCAATAAACACCTCCAGAGATATGCAGCATAGAAATATCAATTTGCATGGGAGTTGCCACCTTTTCCAATAACTCTCATTTTTCTCCATGAGTATGGTATTAGTTTCACATACATACATGCATACATATGTATTTCCGTACCAACCTTGAGTGCTTTACCCCAAACATTTGAAGAGATATGTAATATGAAATTTTTATTCAGTATGGGAGGTGCTACGCCTCTTTTCCAAAAACGTCCATTTTTCTCCGTGCATATGAACATGATTTCACATAGTGTTGGCAAACTGTTAATCTGATTAAAATTAATCCGATTAAAAATTAACGATTAAAATGTTAATCGCGTTTGTCGATTAAAATTAATTAGTCGTAATCAACTGCACGATTAATGATAACATTTTTTTAGTCGTTAATCGCTGGCTGCGATTACGTTTAATTAATTTAAAACATTAATCCTTAATCCAATTAAAAATAAAATCTGATTAATTTGTCTAGTTTGTCCGAGTTTGAAACCAAACACCAGTTATAGTAAATATTTTGTGTTTTACGCTTATAAAAAGCACGTAATATAAGAAAATAATAATTATTGTTATTAGTAATACATAAACTGGGAACTTTTACAAACCTAGTTTGCAAAACGTTTGTTGGTATATATCTTAATGAAAATGCACACCAGATTGCTTAGATTGATGAGGAAACCCGACTTAGCCATACCGGATTAACTTGCTTTGTGTGCACAGGGAAATTCCAGCATAACTTAATTAATCACCAAACTTACTTGATCAAATTAAGAGTTAATGATTAAAAAATAATTTTTTAATCGCGGTTACCATAACTGTTTAGTCGGATTAAAATTAATCATCATTAACTGTAAACAGATTGAATTTAATCGAATTAACTAACTAATTAAAACATCAATCGATTAATGCCAACATTGATTTCACATACATATCACTATACCAAGTTTCAGTTCTCTCCCACAAATACTTCGAGAGATATGTATGTAATATGAAAATTCCAATTTGTATGGGAGGGGCCTTGAGTTATCGGACTTGCTTTCAGTCTAAGACCATCCTTCCGAAATCCGTAGTAAGTGTACTAAATTTCGCTCTGATCGGAAAACCGGTTAAGGAAGTAGCCTATTTTTTAATCCAGGTCATAAATCATCTTTGTGCACAATTTCATTTTCAAGCAGGTGGCAATTCTTAAAAAAGTAGCCTATTTTCAAGTCTAGGTCATAAGCTATCTGTGTGCAAACTTTCATGCAAATCAGTTCAGTCATTTCCACGTATTCATTTAATTAAACTTTCCTAATACGTGATAACTCTTAAAATAGTAGCCTATTTTCCAACATAGGCCATAAACTATCTCTGTGCGAAATGTCATGCAAATCTGTTCAGTCGTTTCCGCG
>NW_023480255.1:0-2209 GCF_013731165.1 Rhagoletis pomonella | reverse complement strand
GCCGCCTCGAGCGCCAACGGCGGCCCGGAAGTGTCCTGTATGCGTGCTCGCAAGCCGCCCAAGGCGCGCTCCAATTCCTCTTTGTCGCGCTGCAAATTTTGCAAAGTGCCAGATTCCTCTTGCAGCAGCTGATCGAGTTGGTAGAGTTGATTGACCTTGGACTGGTGGTGAGGGTTGAGGGAGGGAGGGAGGAATGAGAATTAAGAAATACATGCAGATGAAATCAATGCATATCGCACACCATATTCAAAAGAGGCACAACTAAAATTTAGACATTTTTGAAATTATGCGCTAAAAATGTACACAGAGCTTTTATTTGCCTTTCAGCAAAAGCCGGAGCAAATTTGTGTTATAATTTATAAAAAAAAAACCCTAAGGTAACGTCTCCCTTGCCCATATGATTATCATGCGCTAAGAAATAGTTTTTTGCATTTTCTGACAAACGTGTAATTTCGAGTTGTGCCCCTTTGACGGTGACGGTGTCGGGATATGTATTACTTCAATTTTAGCGAAATTATTTGCCTTAGATATTTTTCGAAATCACCAAGGTTGGTCGCTTACCTGCAATTCGCTGTGATTGGGACTGAGTCGATCCCATTGCTTCTGCTCCTCTTGCAGCATGCGTCGCTCTTGTATGCGCTGATTGAATTCGAGTCGATCGAGTGTAACGGCCTCGTTGCGTTGCGGCTGTCGGCCGTTTATGTCGTTGTTGCGATAAAGTGAACCCAGTTTCACCATATTGTCCACCAGGTTGACTAGCGGCTTGCTCTTCTCATACTGGCGCTCCAGATCGAGCAGATGTTGCTTCAGGTAATCCAAGCGCTGTATGCTCTCGGCGCGTGTCAGACCCTCTGCAGTGCGTAAACGATTCTAGGGAAAGATGCAGAGTTTGTAACGGTGATTTAGTGAATAACATCGTTTAGGAGGGCATAAGAAAATAAGATCAGATCTCAATTATTCCAAAAAAAACTAACACCCGCTATTTTAGTTATATGTATGTATGTATGTAGATATGTAGATATGCATGAGTAAAAAGTATTTATCAACCTGCACTTCATGAATATCACTGCAACATTGCTCGATGGCGCGCGCCGTATTGCTGTTTTGTCGCCTCAACTGTATCAGCAGCAGAACCAGCTCCTCATGTGTACGACTCAGCAAATCACCAGCGGATACATCCAGATTCTAAGTGGCAGCAAATCGGGGTAGAGACAGACACACCCAAAAGCATGCAGGCAAGCGGCGAAAGGACGCAGGTGCGCAAATCGCGTTTTTGAAATTGCAATATTTGCGGGTATTTGAAATTAAAGCAAATAAAATTGAAAATGAAAAAAATTTGGCACATTAGTAAAAACTAAAAATAACAAAACTTAATAACACAAAAGTTCAAGCAATATTAATGGAACAAAAGAGAAATGGCAAAACGCGGACAGCAAATTAATAAATAGCTGGTGTGTTCACTTTAAATTGAATTTCTTTCAATGTCGCGTTCTCCAATACGGGCGCACACACACACACAAACATTCCTTACCAACATTTCCAATTTTTTTGTTTTTATTGAATACCAAACTTTAGCCATTTGACTTTGGCTGCAGCCGCGCAAAATGATTTCCGTCGCATTTATCAATGCAAGTCGATATATTTCAGGCGCTAAGCGCCGTCACAAAACCTTCTTCAACTCTTGCTCTTCTTAAAGTGGGTACATCCCCCCTTACAGTGTGCCTCGCGTACTACTCACCCTCATCTGTGTGCTGGTCTCACGTTCCAACATATCGATTTCAGCGCGACTCTCCACGCGTCTCAGCGGATATGCTGCTGCTGCTGCTGCTTGATATTGTTGTTGTTGTTGTTGTTGTCGCTGTTGGCCTTGCCATAAGCTCCCACCACCAGCAGCCGCACTACCAACGCCACCATAATAGTCGCCGCCATTCACGCTGGGATGCAGTGGCGTGGAGGAGGCCAATATGCTGTTGCCACCCGAAAGTAGTCCGCTGCTGCCATAAACACCTCCACTGCCATGACTGCCACTTCGATCCGTGAGTGTTGTTGTCTTCGCGTATTTCGTATCATGCGCGGTGCCATAGTAGGAATTCGTAAGTTTGCCCAACGCTTGATCATAATTGCCTTGTACTAAGTGCTTTTGTTGTTGTAGATGCTGCTGCTGCTGCTGCTGCTGCAGAGGATTGTGTGCATCCGAAGGATCTGGTTT
>NW_023480254.1:0-2209 GCF_013731165.1 Rhagoletis pomonella | reverse complement strand
ACCGGGGCGCACTCCTGTAAGAACAATAATGGCGACCTAGTAACTGATGTCCAGAGCGTACTTAAATTATGGAGGGAACACTTTTCCGCCCGACTAAATGGTAGCAGCACGGAAAGTTGTGGAGAAGAAGAACCCGAGCCCGCAGTCGATGATGACGGAGTCGACGTTCCACCGCCTGACTATGACGAGGTACGTATAGCAATAACGCGGCTGAAAATCAACAAAGCCGCTGGAGCGGACAGCCTGCCAGCTGAGCTATTCAAGTACGGCGGCGAGGAGTTGATAAGGTGCATGCATCAACTCTTGTGCAGAATATGGTCAGATGAACGCATGCCCGACGACTGGAATTTAAGTGTGCTCTGCCCAATCCACAAGAAAGGTGACCCCGCCATTCGCACCAACTACCGCGGGAACAGCCTTCTAAGCATAGGTTACAAGGTCTTATCGAGCGTATTGTGTGAAAGACTGAAGCCCACCGTCAATGAACTGATTGGGCCTTATCAGTGTGGCTTTAGACCTGGCAAATCTACCATAGACCAGGTATTCACAATACGCCAAATCTTGGAAAAGACCCGCAAGAAAAGGATCGACACTCACCACCTATTTGTCGACTTTAAAGCCGCTTTTGACAGCACTAAAAGGAGTTGCCTATACGCCGCTATGTCTGAATTTGGCATCCCCTCAAAACTCATACGGCTGTGTAAAATGACGTTGAGCAATACCACCAGCTCCGTCAGAATTGGAAAAGACCTCTCCGAGCCGTTCGCCACAAAACGGGGTTTCAGACAGGGCGACTCCCTTTCATGTGACTTCTTTAATCTGATGTTGGAGAAGATAATAAGAGCTGCAGAACTGAACCGCTCAGGAACAATTTACTACAAGAGCGTGCAATTGCTGGCTTATGCCGATGACATCGACATCATCGGTAACAAAAACCGCGAAGTCTGTTCTGCCTTTTCCAAGTTGGATAGGGAAGCAAAGCGCATGGGTCTGGTGGTAAACGAGGACAAGACGAAGTATCTCCTGTCATCAAACAAACAGTCAGCACATTCGCGCCTTGGCACCCACGTCACTGTTGACAGTTACAATTTCGAGAAAGTAGAGAATTTCGTTTACTTGGGAACCAGCATTAACACCGATAATAATGTCAGCATTGAAATCCAACGTAGAATCACTCTTGCCAACAAGTGCTACTTTGGACTGAGTAGGCAATTCAGGAGTAAAGTCCTCTCTCGACGTACGAAAACCACGCTCTATAAGTCACTCATCATGCCCGTGCTGGTATATGGCGCAGAAGCATGGACAATGACAACATCCGATGAGGCGGCTCTTGGAGTGTTTGAGAGAAAGATTTTGCGGAAGATTAACGGGCCTTTACGCGTTGGCGACGGCGAGTACCGCAGACGATGGAACGATGAGCTGTATGAGCTTTACAACGATATGGACATAGTGCAGCGAATTAAAATACAGCGGCTCCGCTGGCTTGGTCATGTCGTTCGAATGGACACCGACGCTCCAGCTCTGAAAGTATTCAACTCGGAACCCGCTGGTGGTAGCAGAGGAAGAGGGAGGCCCCCACTGCGATGAAAAGATCAGGTGGAGAAGGACTTGGCTTCACTTGGCGTTTCCAATTGCCGTCAGTTGGCACAGAGGAAAAACGACTGGCGTGCTTTGCTGAACTCGGCCAATATCGCTTAGGCGGTTACAGCGCCAAAAAAAGAAGAAGGAGAAGTACACTTAAAACATCACAAATGTATAAAAAGTAATGAATATGTGTTCAGTTGGGGAAAATTTTCCAAAACGAATCCAGGCTTTGCAAAAAAAAAACAAAATATTAGGGAGTATAGAGGAGCTTTTTCAGATTCTAAATCTGAAGACCCCACCCTCCGGAGGCTTATAGTTTTTAAATAATTCGCATTTAAAGTTGCAAAAAATGACAAATTCAACTTTTTCCCTTGTACACCAACTGAACTGAACTGTCGGTGCTGCCATACATACTAAAAAATTAAAAAAAACACAAAATGGAAATAATGAAAAAATGCACATAATGTTGGCGATTTTTATTAAACACTGTAATTATTTATAGCGCGATTTATCGAAGTCTCGATAAAATGCGCCGCAGCCGAAAATTTGAAATTAAAAATCGCGCGATTTTTCATTTCCGCACTCACGTATTTCGGCCTCTCTCTTGTTGCGGCAAATACGTCTC
>NW_023480253.1:1784-2210 GCF_013731165.1 Rhagoletis pomonella | reverse complement strand
GTACATAGATTATTTGAAAAGTATGTGCCTCAACGCATGTGTGTTCCTGAAGAACAAACACAGTTATGGTTCACTAAAGAACTGAGAAACTTGAAAAACAGAAAGTCACGTTATTTTAGATTACACAAAAAAACCGGCTTACACTCATACTATGTAAAATACTCACTTTTGCGTCACAAGTTCTTTGAATTAAACAAAAAGTGTTATAAAGATTACTTGTGTAAAATCAAACGACGTATAATATATAACCCCAAATCATTTTATGATTTCGTAAACTCCAAGCGAAATGTACGTGGGTTTCCTTCCGCCATGAAGTATCAAAATACCGTCTCTGGTGATAATCAAACAATTTCTAACATGTTCGCTCAGTTTTTTAAATCCAATTATTCCACTAACTTCCAAGCATACTTTGACTATCCTTTTAAA
>NW_023480253.1:0-1684 GCF_013731165.1 Rhagoletis pomonella | reverse complement strand
TCTCTGGTGATGATCAAACAATTTCTAACATGTTCGCTCAGTTTTTTAAATCCAATTATTCCACTAACTCCCAAGCATACTTTGACTATCCTTTTAAACTAAGTCCAATTAACTCAATACATAACCCTATAATATCTCCCGATGATGTTTTAGTTTACCTGAAGTCCTTAAAGCAGTCTTTTAGTTATGGTCCTGACCAGATCCCCACTTGTTTTCTTAGAAATTGTGCTGATTATCTCTATGAGCCGTTAACAGCCTTATTTAATTTGTCTCTTAAAGAGGGCGTTTTTCCAACTGTATGGAAGGAATCGTTCATAACCCCCTTACATAAAAGCGGTAGCAGGTCTTCAGTGGAGAACTACCGGGGCATAGCTAAGCTTTCTGCAATTCCTAAATTATTTGAAGCAATTATAACAAATCGGTTGACGCATTCTATCACTTCAAGCATTTCATACAGTCAACATGGATTTTGCAAGGGCAAATCAACTTCTACAAATTTACTTGAATTAACATCCTATATCTCAAAAGCATTTAGTGAGAGCAAAACTGTTGATGTTATATATACTGATTTCAGTAAAGCATTTGACAAAGTGTGCCACTCGTTGCTCATCTATAAACTTGATCTTCTTGGTCTTCCACCTAATTTTCTACGTTGGATCTCTTCATACCTCTATGATAGATCACAAAGGGTATTGTTTAAAAATACTATCTCTGACGTCATTGATGTTACTTCAGGAGTCCCTCAGGGTAGCCACCTAGGCCCGATTCTGTTCTTGCTTTTTATAAACGATATTTCTACAGATATAAAATTCTCCAAAATTTTAATGTATGCAGATGATGTAAAACTTTATAAATCGTACGTTTCAATTGAAGAAAGGTCTTTGCTACAATCAGACTTAAACAGCATGGCTTACTGGTGTAAAGTAAATCTTATGCCTCTAAATCTTAAGAAATGTAAAGTAATGTGCTTCTCGCGAAGAGCTGTTCTGCCAGTTTCTTATATAATAGGTAACCATAACCTGGAACAGGTATACAATTTTGTGGACCTTGGTATCACAATGGATCCTAAGCTTAATTTTAATCTTCACATTAATGTGACAGTCAACAAGGCTAAAGGTGTACTTGCATTTGTGAAACGATGGTCAAAAGAATTTAGTGACCCTTATATCACTAAAACCCTGTTTACAACATTAGTTAGGCCGATTCTGGAATACGGCTCGGTGGTTTGGAATCCAAGGTATCAAATTTACTCAGACAAGATAGAATCAATTCAAAAACAATTCCTACTTTTTGCTTTAAGAAATTTCCGATGGGATTCTCAATATAGTCTTCCACCTTATACGAGTCGCTTAAAACTTATTAACCTTCCTACACTTGCCAGTCACAGGGAAATACTTGGTATAATTTTTATGGTTAAATTACTGACAGGCTCAATTTCAAGTCCGTCTCTTCTGGCTGATGTAAGCTTTAATGTTCCCTCACTCGTATCAAGACACTTTTGTCCCATATTTCTGAAAGCTTGTAAAACCAATTTTGAATTGCACGACCCACTCCGTTGCTTATGCCAGGATTTTAACTCTCACTCCACCACGTTTGATATATCAGATCCGCTTTTCAGCATTAAGAAAGCGATACTATCCTCTCTCAATAAGTGAATTATGGACATAAATACATAAAATCAGCT
>NW_023480252.1:0-2210 GCF_013731165.1 Rhagoletis pomonella | reverse complement strand
AATCTTTGTGTTTGTATTCGTTTGAGTAAGTTTTGCATATACATATGCATGCTCCAAAAATAGTATTTTTGCTCCAAAAATAGTATTTTTTTATTTTGAAATCAAAATATATTTAGTTTGAACGCCAGAATATTTTTGAGGTGTTGACAGAGGCTTGCCACCTGTTTAAAAAGTTAAATTCAAATTATTTAATAAGTGTATTAAATTATTAAAATGTGGGTATCAGTCGAAGGGGGTTTAAAAAACTTTTATTTCTGAACTTTACTTAGCGGGGTTGCCACATGTTTAAAAAATCAAATTCCACTTAGTTCATCAGTTAATTAAAACATGTATCGCAATGTCAGGCGGATGAGTGTTAACAAGAATTAAGCTTGAAAATACTTTTGAAGAGGGGTGCCACCTGTTTGAAAGGTCTAACTCAATTCACTAATACAAAAAGTATATGAAATATAAAAATACCATAGTCAAACGAAAGAATGTTAAGAAATCCTTAGTTTAACCATTTAGAATGTTTGAAGAGGGTTGCTACGTGTTTAAAAAGATACATTCAAATTATTGATTTATTTAGGAGGGTTGCCATTTTTTCGAACAATCAAACTGAAATTAGTTCTTCAGTTTATTGAAATACATGTGTATCGCAATGACAGACGAAAGAGATTTGAGAATATTTTGGTTTGGGAATACTTTTGAAAGGGAGTTTCGAAAATTAAAGGTCAAATTAAATAAAGACTTTGCCTGTAGATGTGTGGTAAAATTTTTATATTTTTTTTTAAGAACTTTTTTTATCGGTATAAAGTGATTTGAAATTTGATGAAACTAAAAACATGTCCAATGCCAGACTGCTATTCACTGCCACTCGATTCTCTTATAACTCTGACTAACATCTGGAATATTTTTTAAGTTTTGGGTATTTTAACGCCATGCGGGTTCACTAGTTTCATACATTTTACTAAAATAATGCATGTTCCATAATTTATTTTGGAATGAATTTCCGTCATCCCTTGTCAAGTTTGGTTTGCAGACAAACCGGTTTCGGCATTGTGCCATCTTCAGTGTCATTTTTCGTTCTCCATAACTTGTTGGTGAAATATGTTAATTTGATATGCAAAAATTCCAATAAAAATGAGAAGTACTATTGGATTCAGCATTCTCAACTTTACATGATAAATGTCTCAGCTGTTCAAAAGTCAAGAAATGTAGCACAGTGTAATATATCAGGTTGGTTAAATTAGTTGCTGCTTGCATATATAAATCCATATTTGCAGAATATTTTGCATTTTCTCATATGTGCAAAGTCGTGCCAAACGGCGATATTAAAATGTCTTTCTTTCATTTTTTTATCAATTCAAACTTGTTATAGAAGTTGTGTGACGACTGGGTATTTGTTTGAAGTGGTATTTAATTCTAAGAGTACAAAAGATGGTCTTATTATGTCATTTTTGTAAAGCTTTGACTTCTGACCCCAGTAAGGTATTTTATTTTACTTTTAGATAGAAGTAGATAACAAAAAACATTAATTTGTTACTTGCACTGACTTAAGAAGTTTTTGGTTGGTATACAGCTGATACGAAAGATAACCAGCTGGTCCCTGTGCAGGTTGGACATTCATGTAAAGTATTCCAGCATTTTAATCTAATTTCTGTGATTCATACTAGGCAAACTAGTATGTTGCTAATGCGGAGACTGAAAATTAACAATTCAGAGGACACTTAAATATGCGGATATCAAACAAAATATAAGCACATACATATTATACAAACTTTAAAGGCAGACTAGACCAGCTTCAGGGCAATCATAAGCCATTTCAGGGCTATTAGCTTGTTATACTGGGATACTTATTTATACTGCCATAAATATACATTTGCTAGCGTAGA
Source organism: Rhagoletis pomonella (assembly GCF_013731165.1). Lineage (NCBI taxonomy): Eukaryota > Metazoa > Arthropoda > Insecta > Diptera > Tephritidae > Rhagoletis > Rhagoletis pomonella. Next base: position 336 of record NW_023480252.1, on the reverse strand, counting down.
TGGTCCCGCTAGTTTTTGAAATCACTAATACTTCTGCTCGCTTTTCAAGTTTAAGCCAACGCTAATACTACTATTGCCTGCTACTTCTGTCCTCATTTTACCACACGACAATGGCAGTGCCATATTCGGTGTGTTGCTTATAAGCTATTGTGTTTCATATGAATCTACAATGACAACAATAAACCATGAAATACCAAGCAGACAAAAGCAAATAAATAAATGCACTAACACGAAAATACATATAAACCCTGCCGTCTCACAAACACACCCACTAGCACTCGTAAATACAACTTAGTAAATACATACATATGTATTTATTTATATGTATGTATATAT
>NW_023480251.1:0-2210 GCF_013731165.1 Rhagoletis pomonella | reverse complement strand
AGGTTGAATAAGAAACGTTTTTATATATGATATATATGTTATATATATGTTGATATGCTGACTTCTTTAGCAATAAATTTCCTATTAAAATAGACTCCCTGAACGCCTATAACCAACGTATATTCCTCTAACATTATATAGATTGAGCTTTTTTTTAAATTCGCTTAAAAAATAGTCTTATGAATTTCTATAAAAGTTTATATTATTTTTTTAGAGTCTATTCAAATCCTATTTAAATAATTGTGAACATAAGAATGTTATAGAACCACCAATTTTATTAACTAATCGATCACTCTCCGCTGAGTAATGAAAACCAAATATCAAATGAATCTTTTTATATACTACATTTGTATTCTTTTTATGTCATATGAATACGGCAAATCCATATTATAGTATTAAAAGTTAAGAAATTTCCAAATGCATATAATGTTTATAACTTTTAATATCAATGAACGTGACATCTGAGCGTAGTGTGATATCATCTCCAGTAACAATTTCAATTTCACCGTTACTTAAAATTTTCTCGAATGCAACCTGGCGATACACAAAACAAGAAATATTCAGTTTACGTTGAAGGAAATCACTATCATATGTATAGCGAATTCATAGCATAATATTATCTTCATATTGAAGCTGAAAATGTCTATAAAAGGGTTGTAAGCTCTCAATTATTCCCGAAATATTTTTCTCTTTTTGTATTAGATCTTGCCTAAATGCTTCTATGGCTTCCTGTGTTGTGAAAAACTTTTTCGGATTAGATGTAGGCGCTTTTTATGTCGTTTCAGGAATAGATGTTTTATTTACACTGAACCAAAAATCCATCTCTAGATCAAAGAAAAACTTTCCTTACTTTAAAATCGAAAACTCTTCCTCATTATATTTATTTTTTTATTTTAATTGTTTATTAGTAAATGTGGTTTTCCCGTACCACACGGGGTTTTAATTTAAAATATTGATGGCCATAATATACTATTAGATATTTTTTTCCTGTCCAGTAGTACTCTACTTCAGGAAGAGGATTTTTAGGTATTTCATCACAAAACACCTGTAGGCCACGCGATTCCACATCTTCAGTAGATATTACATTCCATAGGTTCTCCATTTGTATAAAATTCAGTCTATAAACGTATATAAAAAATAGAATATCAGGTATGTTCTGAAATTTGTTCGATTTGAAATCGATAAGATTTTGGAAATATTTTTATGGATTTTTAATCATAAAACTCATAATTTGGTATTGATACCGGTGATATAACATCGCCGATGGTTCTATTATATATTTTTTTATATAAATAATATTCAATCTTTTCATCAGAAATAACGATCAATATTTAGCAAATCATATTGATTTCAAAATCGTTCGATTTACAGAACATGTCTGTATATGTATATATATTTTAAAATTAGAAAACATTTTTTCTATTATTATTAGATCTTTTTAGTAAAAGCTTACCTTCGTCCTTTGTTTAATTTATATATGTTTATATAGTTTACTTAAAAACTTAAGCAAAAATGGACCTTATTCACAGCAAATTTCTTTGATAAATGAGAACTCATCTCAATAAAGAGATAAGTTTATATACTACATTTTCATTTCTCTAATAAGCATAAGAATTCAAAAATTAGCTGGCTTTCAAAACTTCAATCACATTTAATAAATCAATGGCAATTTAAAAAGAATTTAAAAATAGCTAAACAAAAAATTCTATGCTATACATATGTATATATTTAATTTCTCTAATAAGCCCCAAGTTGTGGTGTGATTTTTAAAACACTAATATATTAGCCTATTCATCTTTTTTATTAATATAAGATCTTGATTTCATCATCATTGTTTGTCTAATAAGTATATTAATGCCAAGTGGACGATAACGAGCCCACATAAATATGTAAAAAAATGCTTAAATGCTAAAAAAATGCTTGACTTACTGAAAAAAGTTGTTAAGTCCACTTTTTATGAAAACTCATATTTTTAGTTTCATCGAAATAATGCATGCAAGAAACATTAGATATTTACTCGACTTTTTTGCACATTGAGAAAATCTATGAAAATTTAGAACTTATGTGAATTAATAAACAGTTATTTATTGTATGAAAAATTATGACTTGTATGAGGTAATAAGACTATTACATGAAAATTTGGAACTTATATGAGTTAATAAAATTAGTACTTATATGAAAATTAATGAAAATTGTATAAGTTGATAAAT
>NW_023480250.1:0-2210 GCF_013731165.1 Rhagoletis pomonella | reverse complement strand
CCCGAAACTAAACGTCAAATCGTACAAAAATATAAATTTAAGATTTGGGCGGGAGCGAACACAATAACGTTAAATTAATGATTCACTTGATGTTTTTTTTTTCACCTATCAATTAAAGGAAAACATCTAAATATGCACATGGTTATTGGTTAAAATTGTATTGTTTAAAATTGTTAAAAACAGTTCTGGAAGAACTTCAATTTTTTTTAACATGTTTTTTATAGAGAATTAAACAAGGATCACGATGGTGTAATTTTAAATCCCAAATTTACTGCTCTTCACCATGCAAATCAACTTAAACAAGTTGAACTGTTAATAGCTAAGTTAACTTTAGGGCAATCATAACTATTATATAACTATTTGAATTTGAAGCGAATCGGAGACATGACGTCATCTTTTTTTACGAAATCGGTCTGACTTGTATATATACATAAGCATATATATGTCGTGGCATACTAATAATACTTCACATGTGTGTATATGTATAAATACAATTGAGGGATTCACAACGGTGTCGTATTTTTGTATGCCGCAAACTTTAAAAGCTTAAATAAATGTTTTCAGAACTTGAAACCACAGTCAACTATTCTTTAACACTGCGAGAATGCATAAAATGACTTTGATGGTACTTTTCGAACTCCCTTAATATATTTTTTAGGCGGTTAAAGTTTACGACTTACAACAATACGACACTTACGACACCGTTGTGAATACCCCATATATGTAAGTGTAAAGATGATCTGATTTTTTTTTTTTACTTTTTGTAAAAATGACTGCGACTGCAATAATAATTAGCTTTTTAAACTGATATAAAATAAAGATATTTATATTTCTTTGCTTAAAAACATAAATTGAAATTGAGAGTAACTGAGCAACTATTCCTAGTCAGAAGTTACAGGATTTAGTCCCGAGTTTTTCTTCCTGTAAGTTCATGAAAAACATTAAACTATATTATAATGCAAAGAATTCTTAAAGAAGTCACCAAAGGAAGTCAATATGGCGGAATTAGAGCGAGAAGCTGCCAACATCCAACACCTGCTATTATTGCATCATGGCTTTCGGGCACCCGCGGTCGAGCAAAAGAACAGACTTAACACGTGAAAACACGTTGTAAAATGAAACTAAAAAACGGTTTATCGATTGATTTAGATCAAAATAGGTCTCCAGTAGTGTACATTGCTGCTAAATTTGCTTATAGTAGGTTTGGGTAACTGTGCACTTTAGCGTACCCCCCAAAAATTTACCCAAAATAGCCGAAAGGGGTATCGAACCATGCGTATTACTACCAATCGTCGCCTGGGTAAAAGATTGTCGTAAGCGCCATTTTGACGATTTTCAGTTCTATATATATATATGTATATATTTTGAAATAAGGTCTTTCGATTGGTGTTTTCAGTTTTTAGATTTCTCCTCTAGTTTTCGAGATATTGACTACAATTTTTTCGATAATTTAGTAAAAACTTAGTTAGTGATGCAGTCATATTAAACTAATAACTAATAAATATCTTAGAAATGGTGTTTTCAATTTTTGTATATCTCCTTTAGTTTCCGAGATATTGAGTAAAAAGTGTCGTTAGTTTAGTAGAAATTTTGATCACATTTTGTCGTATTTCATACAAAGTAGCTGCCAAATTGCGGACAAATGGCGCTTACGAAAAAAATTTTTCTAAAGAAAATCCTTCATAAACTCAAAACTAATTAACAATAAACATTAAAAATTAAATAATTTAAGAATTTTATGAACTAGTAACATTTTTAGAGACTTTGGGGAAAATCTATCTTCGCGTTTTTGAGAAATTGCATTCCAAACTTCAATCGCGATTTCCCACAACCTACCGAAATTAACATACGACAATCTTTTACCCAGGCGAAGCAATGTTAAGAATCGAAATTCGGAAATTGATTTCGTTAAACCGTCTAGAAGTTATTGACAAAAAACCGTTTCTTTCAGGTCGCCTTTATGAATACTAAAATCACATTAATATATGCACGAAATGAATGCATATTGTTATATGCATATTGCATATTGGTAGGTTTGTTCCACAAGCTACTCGAAGTCACTTCGAGTTACACATACGTGTTCCACAAGTTTGAACTTGCGAAAGAACGGGATTGTATTCTAGTAAAAAATTGTAACTTCTGTCAACTTCATCATAACCTCTGTAGGGTATTTTATCTATATGTTTTTATACTTGTTTAAATTCTTTATG
>NW_023480249.1:0-2210 GCF_013731165.1 Rhagoletis pomonella | reverse complement strand
TACAATATTTGAGGTGAAAATATATTCAGAATTAACTTTTTGATTAAGTGTTTCTTTAACAGAAGCAATAATATCTGAGAGTCGTCTTATACTACGTTTAAACGTAAGCTATTTGCAAATAAAAATAATTTGCAAATACCTAACTCACTGTTTATTCGATGGTGAAAAATTCTTTTTTAATATTGCCTGATTATAAAAAGGCAATAATATGACCATCGAAAAAGAAAATAATGTTGAAAATGGCAACGTCTTGATTATAAAAAGGCAATAAGATGAACATAGAAAAAGAAAATAAAGCTAATAATGACGGCGTCTTGCGCTTATTTGCAAATAGTACCACTAATCAATACCTATTTGCGTGGTTTAGTTATTTGCAAATAAAAAATTAGCTCAGCGTTTATACGGCAAATTTTACCATTTTGCAAATTGTTATTTGCAAATAATCCGTGCGTATAAACGTAGTATTATTCTAGAAAAGGCTACATATAACTGTCCATGAGAAAGCACAGGGTTAGGTAGGTATAATCCAGCTTTGTCAAGAGTCTGGCCCTGGGCTTTATTAATTGTTATAGCAAAAGCTACTATTATAGGGAACTGTTTTCTTGTCATTTTGAAGGGTACAGTTGGATCTGATGGAGTCAAGTTAATACAGGGTATGATTGCTGTATGTAATGGTAGTAGAAAAGTACGCAAAGTCGGCAATTAGTAGTGAATTTCCATTTGCGAATTCTAATGAATTTGCAGGAAAGAGGCATTTCAAACGAAATATTAAGAATTATACGTGAATTGTGTGATTTATTTCATCGGTTAAACGTGCTTTATTTGAATATAAAAATAAACATATTGCACAAAAACGTATACTTCTAAATATTTCACACGTACATAACCTACAATTTTTTTAATTTGCAAAGAAGCAACACGGTGCCACGGCTAATGGAGCGGTGCAAGAGAGACAACTGTCAGTTTATCGAACCTTTAATTATTGAATTATGTGTGCGCCCACCACTGTCGTATACGGTGTATGCGATGCTGCTTTAGTGTGGCTTAACAATGGTAGATTAAAAACAAAAATAAAATTACAAATTTCTTTACTTTTTAATATTTTTATTGAGCTTTGTACCACGATTGTTTATTAGGACAAATTGAAAAATCAACAAAGTCTAAGCGATAGAAGTTATAGCAGCTATTTCGGAGATCACCACATCTCTTCATCAGACTTCTTTTTTCTAGACTTCAGCAGGGATCGAACCTGCGTAATCGATGTGCAAAGTCAGAAGCTTTAACCACTGAGCTATGTACACCCCGTAAACACTTGTCAACCAACTACTGTCAAGTGCAGCTGATTTGCCGCTATTTAAACTTGACAGTGTGGTTGTTGTTGTCAATTATATACATCCATTTGCATATTTGCTTTATTGTATAGTTTCAGGCAGGCTCTTCCTAAACGATGTATTTGTTGCCTTTTCCATTTTTCCTAATAAACAATCTTTGTACCACGATAAAAATAAAATTTTAATAAGCCACAATAATATAATACAAATACAAATTTCTTTACTTCAGAGGTGTTATGAACATTAATATTACCTAATAACCACTCAGGGGACCTCTGACTTTTAAAATGACACCTCACTAGTGGAATTGCTTACATTAGAAAAGTAGAAAAAGGGAGACAAACAAAATAACACCTTAGAGAAATAATATATAAGATTTTACCCTTTGGATTTTTAATAAATCTTTTTTTAAATAGTTGTATAAAGTTCTAAAAAGTCAATAATCGAGTACGCAAGTAAAGAAAAAGGTTAAGACCCTGAAACTCACATAGCGTACACTCTGGACACACCTTTATTGCCTTGTACGCATACATATACTTGTACATATAAACCAACTCAAAAATATTAAGGTGCTAACACACTGCGGCTACAAAACTTTTAACAACCTCAATATAAAATAAACAAAACAAAGAAAAAATAATAATAATAATATTAAGTTTGTATTACACTTGCAATAATATATATCTAGATTGCATACCTTCATACATATTTTGGAACGCCTTGTCTCTATTACTTAGCTCATTACCCAGTACCCTAAAGCTTTAGACTCAACCCTATAATTGAAATAATGGGGTCAGATCAAGAATTTCTCGAACCTGATCCAAAGTCTTCCAACACTAAGAAGCGTGATAATTCCAAATCGAGGTCGGATAAAGAGTT
>NW_023480248.1:0-2210 GCF_013731165.1 Rhagoletis pomonella | reverse complement strand
AGATTTTATTGCGGATTTATGCAGAATATCGCTTCGTTACCAACATTCAAAAGTTCAAAGTTAAAAAATTTAGACTTTATTGTGGATTTCGCCAGAATATCTATATGGATTGAAAAAGTTGTGGAATAAATATTGTTAACGAAGTGATATTCTGCAGTAATCCGCAATAAAATCTGCGTTTTGCTAATTTTAGTCCTGCAAGTGCCACGCCCATTTTTAGGGGTTTGTCGCCTTAAAGAAAAATCTCGCCATACAAATATTATATCTGGATAGGTGTTCTATCGGAATCCGCAAAAAAAAAGTACTTTTACCAAAAACCATGCATGTTTAACAACTTACCAAATATATCTTAACATAAGTTTTCGAAAAAAATTACAAATAACTGTTGATTCTCACAAAATAAAAGATCTCGTCATAAAGAAAAATATTTTAAAAATAGTCCTTGAAAAAAGCCCATTTTTTTGAACCACGTTTTTTATAGAGAATTAATCATTATTCATTATAGAGAATTAAATCCGTAATTTACTGGTCTTCACTATGCAAATCAACTCCATAAAGTTCAACTCTAAGGTTGCAAACAGAGTGGAAACGAAGCCGAAGCCGAAGACGAAGATGAAGACGAAGCCGAAGACGAATTGCTTGCGTTGCGGGCAAGCTGGCGAGTGTACATAGTGGAAGATAAATGATATGAAGATTTGTTCTAAATAAAACGCTTTTTTTTAGATAACATCAAAAGAAAATAATGAAAAAACAGCAATTCATGAAATAATTTGTATAGGACAACTTTTGGAGAATTTCGCCACTTGTATTATGTGTTACGGCAAGACGGACAGACATTTTTTGAATATACAAGAATGCCAATTAATACGTTTGATTACATTTTGCAAAAATTTAGCCAATTTCTTGAAAAATGCGTTTTTTCACAATTGCAAACAGTTAAATAAATTGTAAACAATTCATCACAGCAAGCGATTCGTCTTTGAAAACAGTACCGCACTGTTTCAAGCTGACCGCTTGCGCAACGTCTTCATCTTCGTCTTCGTCTTTGCTTGCACTGTGATCACTTTCATATGTTTACTACTGCAAAGTTTTCGTTAAAAAAATTGTTGGTGCATTGTCGAGCGCAAATAATTTTTCACCCTACGCAAAACATAAAAGCTCCTCTCGTTAGAGCATGACGACCCTGGAGTTGCAACAAGTAATCTAATCTAAGCGTACATATTCAGGAACAAGTCCCACACACAATTCGTTTTCACGCAAACATTGCACAACATAATTCACAGATCCTGAATTTTGCTCTGTGCGCCTCATTATGCACAGAGCTATATCTTTATCGCTATTGAGTCTGCATTCGTCAAAATCACCATTATAAAACGTGACGATTTTCTTCAAATCCACAGTCTCACCAAGAATGAACTTTTCTAAAGTTTTATAAAACGTTGCCGATTCAGTATCAAATCTTCTTGTCCGAGAGCAAATAACTTGGTTAAAATTTTCATAATATATCTTCCGAAAATACTATTCAGGTGTGGTTAATACAGGACTTTCAGTTGGACTTTTTTTTCTTCTAAAAAGTTTTCAGGTGGGTAATTACCCACCTTTGAAAATTTCAGGTGGTTGGTACAACCCACCATACCCACGTGTTCCGCCGCCCCTGCTTGACCGTAAAGAAGAGCAACGCGTAACAGTGAGTTAACAGTAAACCAGAAAGGAAGTTTCATTTAATTTGAAAAAGGTTCCGCTTAATTTGAACAAAGGTTTCATTTAACTTGAAAAAGGTTTCGCTTAATTTGAAAAAGATTTCATTTAATTTGAAAGGTTTCGCTTAACCTGAAAGGGTTTAATTTAAACTGAAAATGCCATAGATAAAACATGAAATATAGATAATGTAACTCAAGTCACACAGCTTATTGTTTTTGAAGTGAAACTTCTTAGTCGAGTTCGGAGATGGTTGCGTTAAATATATAACCCCAAGTCATAAAATCTGTATCGTTTGCTCGATTTTGAAAAATGAGGTCTCAAATGAAAGGGCTTGACCTGTAGATGTGTAATATGATTTTAGTTTTTTTAAAGGGTTGCCATATATACGAAAATCAAATTCAAATTATTTATTAAAATAAATAAAGTATCGCAATATTGGTATCAAAAATGGTTTTGAATAAACTGTATGAAGATGAAGATGAAGATGAAGATGAAGATGAAGATGAAGA
>NW_023480247.1:0-2210 GCF_013731165.1 Rhagoletis pomonella | reverse complement strand
AGAATTAGTGATGACCTGAATTGTTAATCTAGTAAAAAAGTTGGTAAGTTTTCCTTACATTTGGTAACTTTTTCGTTCAATCTTGGTTAGAAAGTTCTTTGAGCGGCGGCAACACTGATGCATACCCTCTTTATTTGTGCTTTTTAGCCTAAATAGCATACATACGAGGTTTTATGGCCGTAGGCTAACGATAACCCGTGCCGACTTTTAGTTGAAGTTTTAGTTAATAACTTGAACTAAGGCTGCCAAATCGTCCATGAAAACTTTCGAAATGCAATAAATTCGAATTGCTTCCCATATTTGAACGCATTTCTAGTAAATCTGCATCTTTAAATTTTTAATAGGACGACAGGATTTCTCCCAAGGACATCGAAAAAATTAATTAATCGAAAAATATAGCGCCTTTTTAACGGTGTATTACAAGGCTGCAAAACGATATGTTTTTTAGTCGAATAATTTTGTGTATGTACTGAAGGATTGCAATTGTAGAAAATTTTTTAATAGGTGTGACAGGGCGATGATGAACATTAAATTATTAAATTCAACTTGTATTACAAATTTTTTTTCCTCATTTAAAAAAACACCTTTCATAATATTAAATAATCAAAATAAATCGTTTTCGTCTTTGACATGTCCTCTCGGGTTGATATAATTAACTAAACATAATTTTCATATCGTACTGATTTACAACAGTTGAACAGCCTGAAGGGACATATAAAATAAGAAAGCATATGATTTGGTTAATTTAATATTTTTTGGGCATCTTTTTAAGAAAAAGGAATGTAGTAGAAAAGTTGAATTTAATAGTTTTGTATTCATCATACGCCCTGTCACACCAATTAATAAATGTTCAGAATTACACGTTTTCAGGAGATACACAAATTGTTCTACTAGAAAAGATACATATGTATCTTTGTAATTAACAAAACTTAGGAGCTAAGCCAAAATTACTTTTGGCAACAATATATCTCCGTTGTTGTAGATTTAAGCAGTTGTAACTCTTATCCGACATTACTTTTAAGTTTCCCAATACTAAAATAAAAAAAAAGTTTTTTATTAAATTTCTGGATCATGAAAAAGGTTACAAAGGATAAGTCCTTTTCAATGTTCGCTTATTGCAGTTAGGAACGCATTGCTTGTAAATCTGCATCTTTAAATTTTTAATAGGACGGCAGGATTTCTCCCAAGGACGACGAAAAAATTAATTAATGGAAAAAGCATAGTGGATTTGATGGGGTGTATTACAAGGCTGCAAAACTATATGTTTTTTAGTCGAATAATTTGTGCATTTCCTGAAAATTTGCAATTTTAGACCATTTTTTAATAAAATTTTTATATTCAACTTTTTTAACAAATTCTTTTCGTCCTTAAAAAAAATGAATTTCATAATATTAAATAAACAAAATAAAGTGTTTTAGTGTTTGGCATGTCCTGTCGGGTTGATTAAAGAATAAATGTGGCAGTATTAGAAAATTTGAAAAATATCCTTGGAAATTTTTATCCTTTAGTATCCTTTTATATATTAATAAGATTTAAATTAAACTAAGATTCTTCAAAACGCATTCAAAATTAAAAATCTTGAAGGATAATATTTTTAAATGACATTTTTGACAATTTCCAGAAAGATAATTGAAAACAAAAGTTATAGTTAATCTTGTTTCGAATTCTTCTTTCATTTGATACCCATACCTCCATGTTTTGTGTAAACTTTTGGAAATATATTATAATTTCGTCGTTTAAAGTGCAAAACCGCGTATCAACAAAATGCAAAACCGCGTATCAGCAAAATGCAAAACCGCGTATGTGAAGTTGTAGAAATTATTTTCTAGAGCGTAAAAACACTCATTTTTCAAAATGGTTCTCTTTTATATAAAGCAATCGCATTTCTGGCTAGTATATTTCAGGAAGAATGGATAAGGATTGAGCCAAGAGCTCGTGTGAGCAAATCCAATTTTTGGCAGCCAATGTCAGTTACGCGGTTTTGCAAAATGACGATACGCGGTTTCGTACTTTAAACGACGATTTATGGTCCTTTGGAAAAAATCCTGACTACCAGGTAAAAAACCAAAAACGCAGATTTACTAAATATTATGTCCTAATACTGTAGGGAGTATAGTAATACCGTCTTATAAAGAAGTAAAATGAGTAAATTAACAAAACACGCGAACTGCAACAAGCTTATTCTGATAACTTTGACTGCAAGTCGGCAC
>NW_023480246.1:0-2210 GCF_013731165.1 Rhagoletis pomonella | reverse complement strand
GAGCAAACAATAAATGTTTGTAGGCTCAACAGCCGTTCAGATATGGTGAAGTCCATACTAGCATCGTCAACCTTCAGCGACTCAAAAGATGTTGTAGCGAAGATGATTGTGGAGCATGACAATATAATAAAAGAGCGGCAGGTGTTGGCTTTTAGGTCACGTTCCATACGGACAAATAATTTTTGAGGAGGCTATAGATGCAGCAATAACTACAGATATCACAATAACAATTTTAGGTTTAACGGCAATTCAAATAGACACAGCGGCAATACTAGCTATCGAAACAACAATCAGAATAGGAATAATAGTTTCAGTAATAGACGAAATAACTACAATAGTAGTAACAACAGTCAGGCTTCAAGCAGTAGAAATAACAATCAAACGCGTTCAAATACACGAAATTCTGCCAATGTTCGGACTTTAAACGCCGAAGCCCCTCAGGCGCGAACACTGGGGAGCTAGACTTAAACAACTAACGACTTTTACAGACGAAAAATCCATTTACTGCCTAAATCTCAACTATTCCGATTTCATTGAAATAAATTGTAGTGATTCTCACAAACAATGCACTTTTTAGTAGACTCTCAAGCAGACATTTCGCTTATAAAATTTTCAAGCCTAACAAGCAAATCCGCAATAAACAGCAATAACATTATTAATATCACGGGCGTAACATCAGAAACGGTCCAAACCTTGGGCACAATAAATACAAATTTGGTAGTATCAGACATTTTCATTCCGCACACTCTTCACGTTGTAAATGACCGCTTTAACATTCCTTCGGACGGCATACTCGGAAAAGACTTTTTAAAAATAAACAAATGCATAATTAACTATGCAAACGATAGCATAACCATTGGTTTGGGAACAGAAAGGATCAGCGTTTCTATTTTGCACGGTACTACTACCGACAGCTTAGTAATTCCACCTAGATGCGAAGTTTTTCGGTTATTTAAGTTGGGTAAATCCAAAAAACCCTGTTTTTGTAGACGCTCAGGAAGTTTGTAGTGGTGTTTTTACAGCGAAATGTATCGTTGACACGAAAAACCCGATACTAAAACTAATAAACACTACGGACGAAGTAAAATACGTAAGAAATTTCAATATTCAAACCGAAGACATAACAAACTTCAACGTTTATAAAATTAACGAACCCACATCTGATCCGAAACGCATCGTAGAACTAAAATCGATTTTTGAAAAACAAGTACCCAATTATGCTAAAAATAAATTGCTTGATCTTTGCTCAAAATATTCCGACGTATTTGCCTTAAAATCCGACCTTATGACTCTGAACAACTTTTACGAACAAAAATTGAGACTGACAGACAAAACACCAGTTTACATAAAAAACTACAGATTGCCATATTCACAGCGCGAAGAAATAAACAAACAAGTCGATAATTTATTGAAAAACAATTTAATAGAGGGAAGCTACTCCAATTATAACAGTCCTCTAATTTTAGTACCGAAAAAAGATCGAACAGGTCAAAAATCGTACCGTATGTGTGTAGACTTTCGAGCAGTAAATAAAAAACTAAATGCAGACAAATTTCCGCTAGCACGTATAGACGACATTTTAGATAACCTTGGAAGAGCAAAATATTTTTCAAGTCTGGATCTGTATTCTGGTTTTCACCAAATCGCGTTACATAAAAATTCTAGAGATATAACATCATTTAGCACTGATCGGGGAGCTTTCCGTTGGAAGGTCTTTCCTTTTGGTCTTAATGTAGCACCTAACTCGTTTTCAAGAATGATGTCTATAGCATTTTCCGGTATTTCATCTAATCAAGCTTTTATGTATGTCGACGATGTAATAGTTATTGGATGCAGTGAAGCGCACCACTTTAAAAATCTAGAAAAAGTGTTCGAAACTTGCAGAAAGTTCGACTTGCGACTTAACCCAAATAAATGTAATTTTCTACGATCTGAGGTAACTTTCTTAGGACACAATTGCTCTTCTAGAGGTCTACTGCCAGATGATACAAAAATAGAAGCCATTAAAAAGTACACAAAGCCATGCGATAAAGACGCAGTGAGTAGATTCGTAGCGTTTGCAAACTATTATAGACGGTTTATACCTGACTTTGCTTCTCTGGCAGCACCCTTAAATCGTTTGAGCAGGAAAAATGTAGAATTTAAATGGGATAACTCCTGTGAGCAAGCTTTTGAAAAACTTAAATCTTCTTTAATGTCTCCAAAACTTT
>NW_023480245.1:0-2211 GCF_013731165.1 Rhagoletis pomonella | reverse complement strand
ATCCGCCCTATCCTCAAACTTTTATGGCATCCGCTTTGCGACAAAAATGTGTCGCATGCGATCAAATTTATAAAAAGTCATATGGTGACGTCACTACTGCCAATTTGCTCTACACTGAAGTCAACTGTGAGCTTAATTGAATGGTGCACTAGTGTCATGCGCATTGCAAAGTGAAGCGCAACTAACTTTAACGCAAAACTTCCAAAACCTGAGCTTTGCTTTTTTGGGAAAATTTGGGTATATCAGGGCCCACGCAGCTACAGTTAGCCTCTTGCGCTTCTGGACATAATCCCACAAATAAAGTTTTGAGCAAGTATTTTTCCTATTCTTTTCTAAGCTAGAATTGCTGCAACAAGGCTGTTAGCTATTATTCAATAGCATTTCATAGAAGGGAGTCTGCGAGGTCCACGCCCCATTCCTATCACCGGTACTTGGTCGGCCAAAGTACAGCCGTCTCTAACATTACGCACTGATTGGGTGTTGGTATGTAAAGGGATTGTGGAGTACTTTTTTTGATTCGCTGCGTGCATCGTGCGTCGGTTTGGAGTGGATCGCCAGCTGACAAAGATCACGCTACTCGATTACTTGGCTGCATATGTATACATAAATATAAGTATACATATGTGCCAACGGAGAGTGACGAATACGATAGAATAGCAGCTTAATTTTTCCAAAAAAACCACTACCTAAAGTCCGCAGAAAGAAAAGAAAAAGTAAAGTGTTGCTGTTTCTGTTGCAGGGATTACAAAAAACAAACTTCCAAAGTTAAAATATAAAATTAATACCCAAAAAAAAATCGGCGAAAAAGTCCTATTGTATAAAAAGTAATAAAGCAAAACAATACGTAGTAGTGATATATTAAAAAAAAAAAAGAATTTAAAGGCGAAAAGAAAAAATTTGGAATCTTTGAAAATCCGTAAAAAACCCCTTCCTGAATTAGGATCCAACCATAGATACCAACGCTGGAAGACCTTTCATCGCTGGAGCTGGACTGCCATATGTAAGTCATCTTTTATGTTTTATGATTTCTTGTTTCTCTTTTTCGCCAGAGGCACAGCCAGATCGACTACCTGGTGCCCGCTTAAGCATTAAACCCTACATTTAAAGGCTCGACATAAAAACATAACAAAACTTAGGACTCCCAAACCAGTTTTTGAGTTGAGAAAACAACAAGAAAAAAAACCCCACATTTAACAACAACAATCTTACTTCCAAACGGCACGATCAGCCTCCACGGCTACCCGCTCGCGCAATGCACCCAACGCCCGAAGAGCCTGCACGGCTCCGAGAAGCTCCCCTGGGCAGCAGCAAACCTCCCGAGCTCGAAATATTTAACGTCTATATACCCCCTGTCACCTGCTGCCCGGCAGGATATCACCCTGACATAGGTGCGCTACTCAGAGCTGAAAACCGAATGGTATGACTTCAACGCGCACCACGATCTCTGGCACTCAAGCCTGGCCAAAGATCGTAGGGGAAATCTTTTGGCTGAGCACATAGACGATTTGACATTCTGCACCATGAGCGACGACGCCCCCACCAGGATTGCAGCAGCTCGCCAGACCTCACAAACCGGGGAAACCTGCCAACATAGGAGATTCTTATCGTCCGATAACACTCCTTTCCCCGGTAGCGGAGACACTCGAGGCCTTGCTACACCCGTATTTCAGAAACCACTTGACCCCAGCGAAGCATCAGCATGGTTTCCGTAAAGTGCACAGTACAATAACAGCACTTAACGCCATAAACACTCAGATAACTCGTGGCCTTAACCGTAAACGTCCCTGTGAGAGAACGATTCTAGTAGCGTTGGACCTGTCAAAGGCTTTTGACACTGTCAGCCATTCCACTCTACTAGAAGATATAGAGGCTTCCTCTCTCCCACAGAGGCTCAAACGGTGGTCGGCAAATTATATAAATGGTCGACACTCGTCGGTCATGTTTAGACACAAATCGAGCAAACTTAGAAAAATTAAACAGGGGGTTCCACAGGGTGGTGTCCTTTCCCTACTGTTTAACTTTTACATTTCAAAGCTCCCTCAACCACCAGAGGGAGTCTCGATTGTCTCTTACGCCGACGATTGCTCGATCATGGCGACTGGGAATGGAATTGATGACCTGTGTTCGAAAGTAAACGGATATCTCTCTGAACTTTCTCGCTTCTTCACTGCAAAGTGTCTAGCCCTCTCCCCTGCGAAATCCTCTGCGACC
>NW_023480244.1:0-2211 GCF_013731165.1 Rhagoletis pomonella | reverse complement strand
TCGGATTAAAATTAATCATGATTGACTGTAATCAGATTGAATTTAATCGAATTAACTAACTAATTAAAACATCAATCGATTAATGCCAACATTGATTTCACATACATATCACTATACCAAGTTTCAGTTCTCTCCCACAAATACTTCCAGAGATATGTATGTAATATGAAAATTCAAATTTGTATGGGAGGGGCCTTGAGTTATCGGACTTACTTTCAGTCTAAGACCATCCTTCCGAAATCCGTAGTAAGTGTACTAAATTTCGTTCTGATCGGAAAACCGGTTAAGGAAATAGCCTATTTTTCAATCCAGGTCATAAACCATCTTTGAGCAAAATTTCATTTTCAAACAGGTGGCAATTCTTAAAAAAGTAACCTATTTTCCAGTCTAGGTCATAAGCTATCGGTGTGCAAACTTTCATGCAAATCAGTTCAGTCATTTCCACGTATTAATTTAATTAAACTTTCCTAATACGTGATAACTCTTAAAATAGTAGCCTATTTTCCAACATAGGTCATAAGCTATCTCTGTGCGAAATGTCATGCAAATCTGTTCAGTCGTTTCCGCGTACCAATTTAATTAAAACTTTTTTTTAACAGGTGGCAACTCTTCCAAAAAATTAGGCTATTTTCCACTGTAGGTCATAAGCTTTCTGCTTGCAAAATTTCATGCAAATCCGTTCAGACTTTTCCGCGTATTAATTTAGTTAAACTTGTTTAGCAGGTGGTAGCTTTTAAAACAGTAGCCTATTTTTCAACCTAGCTCATAAGCTATCTGTGTGCAAACTTCCATGCAAATCAGTTCACTCATTTCCGCGTATTAATTAAATTAAACATTTCTAACAGGTGGAAACTCTTAAAAAAAGTAGCCTACTTTCTAACCTAGGTCATAAGCTATCTGTGTGCAAAATTTCATGCAAATCCATTCCGTCGTTTCAGCGTATTAATTTAATGAAACTTTTTTTAACAGGTGGCAACTCTTAAGAAAAGTAGCCTATTTTCCAATCAAGGTCATAAGCTATCTGTCTGCAAATTTTCATGCAAATCCATTCAGTCGTTCCCGCATATTAAATAAATGAAACTTTCTTAACCGGTGGCAACTCTTAAAAAAATAGCCTATTAACCAATCTGGCCATAGCTATCTGCGTACAAAATTTCATGCTAATCCGTGCAGTCGTTTCCGCGTGATGATTTCCCAAACATCCAAACATACAAAATTTCACATTTATAATATTTATAAGATCCTCCTTGCATTCCTTAACGAAGGTGGCTATCAGAAGTTGACTGAAAATTGCGCTTGCATTACCTAGAGGAACAAATTATTCATAATTTTAATGTTTCAATTAACGACCGACATAAATTCAGAGATTTGGTCAGCTGAAACGACCTATATTATGGAATTTTTATGTTAACTAAAACTCACTACTGCAGGACTGTGATGTTGTCGTTACCATATATGTAATACTTCTATTTTGGTAGTAAGCTAACATCTCAATGTGTAAGCATTCCGAAATCAAAGCGAAACAGTCTAGTACTGTTTTTGTCAATGCATTGTGTACTTGAGTGCCGTTTTTGTAAATGTGTCGTGTACATGTTTATTTATAAACGTATGTGTTCCTTTTCTTTCGTACGTGTTTATTGATATATCTGTACTGTAGTGTTTTCGGACGGTACTAGCTCTTACTGCCAATATAGGAGTATTACATATATGGTCGTTACCCGTAGATAGGTTTCTCTCTCTCTCTATCAACAGCAATTTCAGATGTTGATATTTACGGAAGGGCGCTACGTCGGTGGGTAGCTGAATCATAAAAATAATTTGAATTTGACCATAAATGGTCTGTGGGCAAAAAATAATCTTTTTTCAAAGTACTACCGCTAGACTCACCTTTGCTTAGCTACCTTATTGCAATAAAGTATAAGAATAAAGATATAAATTTGCTATAAAAAAAAAAAACAATAAAAAAATCCTTGTCAATATGAATTGAACCTGAGACCAACAAAGTGGTAATCGAAAACGCATCCATTCAGCCACTGTAGCTATTGACACAGCAGGACAAAAAAGAGTTCTCGAATTTATTTTCAAAATTTTTATTTTATTAAAATTTTAAAAATTGAAATTTCACAAAAAAAATATAGTGATTTTCAAACTGTTGACGACACTACGGTAGTCGATACGATAGTAAGCAACAAAAATACATGAATCAGTGTT
>NW_023480243.1:0-2211 GCF_013731165.1 Rhagoletis pomonella | reverse complement strand
TATGCACTGGATCGTGAATACCCCTAATTTTTTCGAATTTTTTAATGATCTGTTCATTTTCGCCCTTCTTTAATATATGCAAATATACACATTCTTATGTGTTTCATTGTAAACGAATATAGCTTAATAACCAAATCCAAAAAGTGTGAAAGGATAGCCGTAGATAAAAAAAACACTTTCGCTTTCATTAACAACAAGAACACAAATATATGAATTTATTCAGCGTTTAATGACTCAAAGTTTGATTGTAAAAGGATTTTAATATTTATTGACTCGTTGGCGTCTGTTCGCGTGTCGGGTAAAAAACGAGGCCGGTTCACATACTATGCCAGAGTTGCCATGACCTTACAACTCGGCCATACCTGCAGCTGCGGTTCGACCTCTATCTGTGATCACTGGGTTGTTATGTTAACGCCTTTATAGTCGATGTTTTCCTCATTACTGTCCAAAATCTAAGGCAGAGCACACCATGGCTTAATTATGCCCCTAGAGTAGACTGAAGAGTAGCGTCGTAGAGTTCCTTGGGACCCAGGGAAAAACTTAAAATGCGGGTTATTAGAGCTTTTTACGCTCATTTTATACGTACCAAATTTGCCGTTACGCAACCTGAGATGATTCTCTCTGCCATTTTCACGTAACTGCCTTATTCGTTGAAGACCTCGATAACGTGTTCGCTTGCTTTGCGCGTATAATCGTAAAACGTGTGAAAGCGTCGATGATCACGAGTAGGGATAGCAACGATTAATAATTTGAGTGAATTAATCGATTTTGTTGGTCCAATTTATGATTCAATTTGTACCATAGTTTTGTGTTTCATTAATCACGTATTAATCGATTAATTGTAAAGCAATCGTAAAAATATTTTCAAGAAATATGAATTCTGTAGTTGTCTAAAATCCATTCATCGAACATTCTTTTTTGCTAGCTGCATCAACTTTACTCGACCCGAGGTTCACAAAAACTCATTTCAAAATCCGTTAGCATTGGTCTCAGTAATGAAGTTTTTGCGAAATGATTTTATGAAAACGGGCAGCGAGTCCACACTAGAATCAGTAGAAAATGAGTTCGATCGTTGGTCCCCTCAAATTTCTTGTACAAAAACGAAGACGAAAATATGATGATTTGGGTCACCAACAAGATGAAATGAGTTTTTATTTTAATTGTCAATTCATAGAACGAAAGCGGGATATCATCGACGCTTGGTAGGCAATGAAAACTGTTTACCCAAATCTTTACGGACTTTCGAAAAAATACTGTCATTTAGTTAGTACCTCAGTACCTGTTCAGCGCCTTTTTTCAAAAGCTCAAGCCACAGCCACCGAGAAACGCAACCGCTTAACAACAAAACGCTTATCACACTTTTGTTTTTGCAAAATTGGTTAAATAATAAAAAATTATCGCCGCGAAAAATACTCGTTTTATTAAATTGAAGGCTAATTAACAAGCAAATTAGTTTTTGTTTTTTTTTTTATGGAAACGTGTTTTTGTGAATACTCACGGCAAAAAGTGCTTTTAAAAAAATTCGATTAACCGATTAGTTATCAATAATTGCAATAAATTGCAACTAATTTTTATTGGCTTGTGACTAATTATATGACTAATTAATCGATTATTTTATTTTATGTTTTTTTGCCATCCCTAATCACGAGAATGTGATCATTGCGCTTTGAACTTTTCGTGAAGGGACCTAAGTGGTCTACATGGACTATTCAAAATGGTATGGGTTCTACTTCTCCTACATGGAGCTCGCCTTCCTTTTTATCACCTGGTACCATACTGCACGTACAATCGATGCAAGATTTTAAAGTAGGATTTGATAAAGTTGCGCATGCGAGCCGTGGGCATGATATACTTACACTATGAAAAAACAATCCTTGATGCTAGGAAAAAAGTAAATTATTCCAAGGAAATATTACCTTGAGATAGCTCTAAAGTCAATGCTAATCTTATAAATATGTACTCGTACCTTGGTTCATAATATGTACTTTAGGATTAAGTTAGAAGTAACATCAGTGATGACAGTTAGATTCCAGATGGGTTCTAAATAATAGATATCACAAACTAGTTTTTGTGGAAATTGCAGATGAAGGGTACTGAATATAAGCCATCGATATAATTTCTGGTAACAATTATAGCCGAAATATAAATTTTTGTACCCAATGATGAGAACAATGAAATACACACTGTTGGGGGAAGAAAACAAAAAAAAAA
>NW_023480242.1:0-2212 GCF_013731165.1 Rhagoletis pomonella | reverse complement strand
TATTTGTTATATGTTCTTCATAGAAATTAAGAAAATTAAATTAATAAGGTGCGATTTACCAGAGCCCCGAAACTACAAATTTATTGTAACGAACCCTGGACACGGCGAGTATACACCAGCATTGTAGAAGAAACGGCGGGGCGATAAAACGCTTCGTTACAATTGGCGCCCGAGCAGGGACCCTTGGTAGATCGTACGCGTGCAAAGGAAAAATTATTATATGTTTGATACGAGTAAAATGATGGAATCGGCGAACACTTTGTTGCTGGATAATGCTTGCAAGGAGCATCTGGTGTCTATTGCGCTTATCATGGACCAGGTAAGGAAGTGGTCAGTAACTTACGACGGTGGACGAGACCCGCTAGACTTCGTGGAACGCTTAGAGGAGCTGGCCGAGATATACACGTTTAATCTAGACCTACTCCCAAGAATCATGCCCGAACTACTACGTGACAAAGCCCTCCAATGGTACCGCAACAACAACGAGCACTGGAAGAGCTGGGACCCTTTCAAGCAAGATTTTCTAAGCTTCTTCCTACCGGCCCGGTACTTCGAGCGCCTAGAGGATGACATACGGCAGCAAAGACAGCAAACACGGCAAAAGTACAAGGACTACGTGCTCGCGATACAGAGCTTGATGCGCCGCGCCAGATACAGCAGGGAACAACAATTGGAAAGGATCTTTCGGAACAGTCACCCCGATTATTTATTATACATTCGACGACAAGACTTTAATACCCTGGCGACACTCCTCACACTCGCTTAAGAATACGAGGGCATTCTCGAAAACCAACGCCGAACGCCGGAAGCGCCCCGACGTGAAGTCGCGAGTCACGTTGTAGGAGATAACCCTGAAGCGCCGCCTACACGGTCGGGCAGATCACCTCATCAACATCCATCGGCCCAACGGCATCCAGTTCCACCGCACAAGGCAGCGATGAACCTACAGTGCCATCAACCACCAACGACCCGGTCTAACCCAAGTAACGTATGCAGAAGGTGCGGTCAAGAAGGACATTACGCTAGGAGATGCCGCAACGCGCGAAAGCTATTTTGCTGGAAATGCGGCCGAGCCGATGTTCGGACAGCAGAGTGCTGTCACCATCGCCAGGGGTACGACCGGACAGCTCCACCCAGGACAAAATGTGGTGAATTCGCAAAACCCAGGGCCGAAAACCCAGCGACCATGCGCCAGGAACATGGCCGGATCTACGCCCCAATACAACTTGGAGGGGAATTGGCGGAGGCCGTCATCGACACAGGCGCCTCGAAGAGTTTCGTGTCAGCCAACTTAGCGGAACGCATGATAAGCTCTGGGAACGGGGAGAAGATAACCGTGGATATCGAGGTATTCATGGCCAATGGCACCATCAGCAGGATATTTGAAGCCGTAAGAGCTGAGGTTCGCATCGGAAAATCATACCACCACGCAGTACTGAATGTCATGCCCGGCGCAGTTGATGATGTCATACTTGGCCTGGACGCGCTAGGCAGCACTGGAACGACGGTTTCCTGTGGCGGCCACCATATCGTTTTAACCAAAATACCTACACAGCATACCGTCGCGCGCATCACAGAGGGTAGCGGACCGCCGGTAACACCCAGAAATAGCTTACCGAACGGCGCGAAAAGTAAAAGTCTTAGGAAAATCCAGCCCAAGCAACCGCCAGACGCATACCCACCGCTTGTACGGCCTCCACGCGCGCAATCAACGCACACTGCCGCCGCATGCCGTGCTGCAGCCATATGTGTGGTCAACGCATACACCGCAGTCGACGCGACACGCGCTGCCACGGCACACGCCGTCTCCGTTCACGGGACTAACGCGCAAGCAAGGCAACATGCGTCCGTAGCCCATACAGAAGCCATCTCACGCGCCTCCGGCTACCGAACCAGTTTCCGCCGCGCACGCCATCGTCAGTACTACGTGCGCCCCGACGGCGCATACGGCTACCACACCGGTAGTCGCCGCACGCACAGTCGTCGCATACACATACCCGAGGACCAGCGGGGCATAAGATCTCCGAAGTGGGGGGGGAGTGTGAGGACTAAATGTTCAGTATGAAATTTAGCCCACACAAACATCTACAACATAAGCAGCAATACGACACCGCACAACAGCCAGTCAAGCAACACAACTCATAGCAACACAACTCATAGCAACGCAACTCGTAGCAACACACGACAGCATCTTTGCGACCACGGCAACGAA
>NW_023480241.1:0-2212 GCF_013731165.1 Rhagoletis pomonella | reverse complement strand
TTTTTTAAGTTGCCTATTGCCTCGAGTTTCCAGAACATGGTCATTTGGAATAATTGGTCATACCAATGTAAGAATACAACTTATATTTTTTCGATCAAAAATAATGTTTATTTTATGATTTTTATTTTTTCGCTGATATAACAATTATTGTTGAGTTTTATTTTTCCCCCTTAAGAATAATCAAAATCAGAAGCTATACCAGCGCGATTTCCGCCATATCCTTTTCAGAGGTAGCGACACTCTAATTAGAGGAACAAGTTTCGAGTAGCCTTTCAATTTTATAAATAATCATTATTTTAAAACTCAATCGTAATTATTATCTCCGTTGAGCAAAAAAATAAAAATCAATAATAATTATTACTTTAGAGCGAAAAAAATAAAACTCATAAAATAATGATTAAATGCCGGATTAAACAATTTTACACATAGTTATTACCGTCCCTGCTTTAAACTTAATTCACATAATTGAATACATTTAAAATATATTAGATATCCTTGAAATTTCGAAATCATATCCATATATATAAGTTTAACGGCTTGAAAGAGAATTTAATAAAGAAAATCGCTTAATCAAAACCACAACGAATCGCTTGACTTCATCAGCAAAATGAAGAATATGGGGGTAAATAGTTGTTACTAAGCATTTAAGTGTTTAAATGGTTAAACTTGCGCAAAGAATAAGGCATAAGGAGGACGAAGAAAAGAGAAGGACCACCTCTGTACGTACTTCATCATACCAACGGTTTTCGAAGAACAAACATATAAAGTTTTCCAGTACATATTTCGAAGCCATAAATAGAGCAAGTATGCGTCGATGAGTACAGCGGCTCGAAAAACAAATAAAAGCAAATGCTTTTTAATAAACAAAACTCAAAGGCAATTGAAGCACAAAGAAAATTTAATTTGCTAAGCATTTTTCCAACTCATTGACGAAAATCAAAATATGTTGCTTACAATACGCTTACCACAAGTAGCAAATACATACACATGTATGTATGTATATGTATATGTAGAAATTTAATGTAGATTTATACATACATAGGCACAACAACTATAATAACCTTCAAATCAAAGCAGCAACAAAGGCCAGGCAAACATGATTTATTAATTTTTTTTTCCGTGCCAAGGACTAGCAAATTTTATACCACTTCTTTCAATATTTCAGCATACATACTAACATACATACATATGACCTGTATATACAACACCGTGCGCACATGCAAAAAAAAAGCTCAGACGCACCTCAATCACAACCATGGCGACTTTGAATCACTCACAACTTCTGCTCGGTTAATTCTTTTAGCTTTGTTCGGATGAGTAGCTGCTGCTACTGAATGTCTTCGTGCCTTTTTCTTAGACCTACACTACTCATACTAACTTCTTTTGCTAACTTCGTTGCTCTTCCTTCGTTGCTTCCCCCACCTACCTTCTCCACTTACAACCATGATAAAAACATAGCAAGGTATAACCGTTCTCTCAATTTGTCGGCCATGATTTTTTTTTGAAGTTTGCCAACATTTTAAAATCATATAAATGTGAAAATAAAAAAATGAAATTGTTCGAAATTGTTGTTGCTTGAGATTGAAAATGAAAATGTGTGTGTGAGTTTGTGAGAAAATTTAAAAATTAAATTGTTTGGAAACGTCAAGAATTTTAAAAGTGACTCTCAGCGGTTCTACCTTACTATATTTTTATCATGCTTACAACTACGACAAAGTTTTCAAGTCGTATTTTTGCCTTTTTCACATTTCATTAAATTTGATTAGGAAAATTTTGGCAATAAACTTTGGGGAAGTACGAAAAGCCGTCGCTGTCGCCGCGACTACCAGTCACTTTGGCGTTTAGCTATTTAGTCGTCGGCGCTGCAAGTGATGCTGCGACGTACTGAAATTCGCAAAATTAAAGATGTTTGCCAAATTTGCTGTGGAACTCATTTGTAGCAGCGGACGTATGCAACGCCAACATTACACAACGCACACAAACAATATTCAAACCTTAAATCAGCCGCAAACAAAACTCATGCAACCGTAAATATCCGCTTCCGCCTGCATACACATGTACATTAGACTGCCTCACTACCCATACAAAAAAATAATCGGTACTGTTTTTCCATTCGAATTATAAAATATATTATATTCTAATACTTGCGCCAAAATATTTGCGGAAAATATTAGGATTTACGTGAGCTGGACCAATTTTAAGTAATAAAAAA
>NW_023480240.1:0-2212 GCF_013731165.1 Rhagoletis pomonella | reverse complement strand
CCTGCCGTACCATTGCAACGACAGAAGTGATGCTGGCCCTTGCAAACTTAGGCAAACCGACAAAACATGGTTCTGGCTACATTGGACACACCGGTAGGTTTGACGTTGGTCCCGTTGTACCTCGCTGCTGTGGAGGAATCGACGGCTACCACCTCCTGCTAGTGTTATCTGGCGGCTACTTGTTGGTTGGTTAACCTGACGCGAGTGTGGTAATGGCACATTTCTGTCGGCTAATTTTGGCATCAGTGCGACAACTTTGGCCAACTCGATTAGCTAATCAGCGAAGTTTCCAACTGTCGGAAACGGTGAAATTTGTGCAGCGCGCTTGCTCCACTCGTATTGTTTGGTGGGTGGCAGTTTGGTCGCCAGTTGCTCCAACAGGGTAGGGTTTACCAAGTGGTGTTCATATTTTTCGGATTTGAAAAATGCCACAATATTGCGTACTCGCGTTGAAAATTCTAAAATTTTATCAAGGCGGCTCTCAGTGATACTCGGAAAATGTTGCAACCTTTGCAACTGAGAACGTATTAACAAGTCTGAGCGACCAAAGTTAAATAAACGTTGGGCACGTCGTCTGGGTGAATAAGAAGCGACTTAACTTCTTGCCTTGCTTCACCCTGCAATGCTCTTTGACCGCATGAGGTTTTGCCTACCGTTGTAACCAAACTCTGCAGTAGTATCGTGGTAAGACGCGATAAAGAGCGGCCAATCC
The DNA here is from genome assembly GCF_013731165.1 of Rhagoletis pomonella. Classification (NCBI taxonomy): domain Eukaryota; kingdom Metazoa; phylum Arthropoda; class Insecta; order Diptera; family Tephritidae; genus Rhagoletis; species Rhagoletis pomonella. Next base: position 1,500 of record NW_023480240.1, on the reverse strand, counting down.
TCCGGATTTCCTTCAAACGTAGGTAGGGGATGCAGTCTCGTTGCGGCGCTATCCACAAAAACTGGTGCAGGATTCGTCTAGTCTTAACGACGTTGGCGGCAATGGTGTCACTGTTGGCGGTAGTGGCTGCTGTGTGCATAAAGGGGCGACTATATCCTGTTCTCCTACTGTCTGGTTCGGTAATTGCCATTGAGGCTGTTCCACTTGATGTTTTTCAAGACGTTGTCGCAGTTGTTGAATATACGAACGCTGAATATTTGTGTCGTTTCGGAGCTCAACGATTGACTCACGTAAGGCCGTAATTGAAGCGACCAAAGCGGTTAAATTGTCCACTTGTGCACCTTCACGCTGTGGCGCAGGGCCGGTGCTTCAACGACCGTCGCATTTAAATCCGCATCGTCTTCTGCACTAGTTCCTTGTTGTTGGCTCATTTGAGATCTTGTTCGCATTAGCGCAGATAATCACGCAGAAAAATATTTTTAGGTTAGTTACACCGGCGACGAGTAACTGAATGCTGTGGCGGGTTAAAATGATTATCGCGAATTTTTGGCGGTAAATCCGTTGTACGACTGCTTACAAATTTGTAACAAGCGGGGCGATTTTATGTGGCCCTACATATGCCAAGTAGTGCTTCGCAAATTACCCAAAATGCGAAGTGCGGCGCTGCTGCACAACTGCAACTAAATTTTTCTGTCACGAATCCAAAGTTTTAGGCCCGAATCTGCATGGCGGCTTCAACACGTTGTTTGAACAGATTCCGATTGCTGGCACCTGTCGCTTTCGATTGCACGGCAATGGCTAAATCGAAAGGGTGCTGATGATACCTTGTTGCAAATTTTGTAGCTGGCTGCTACTTTGCAAAGGGACGGCGGCAAATTGGCAAATTGTTGCGAATTGCAACAGGCAAACAAGACGATGGCGGCTACGATGAAAACCCAGTAACTACGCTGTTCGGCTTTTACAGACGACAGCGACTCCGACTCCTTGCACGGCGATGACTTCCAATTAAGCCTTATGAAATGGCGGCGACCTGATCGCCTGATTCCTTACGAGGCGATGATTTGCAATTGATGGCGGCAGAAAACAAGTTTTAGAGATTTATGTTGGCCACGACAAGTCACATAAACGTTTATTGTCATACGTTTAACAAATTACAAAATAAAGATACAAAGTTGAACTTTCAATTGATTAAAAAATACTAAAAACGAGATACTGACGAGATACTAAAACTTGTATATTCGCTGCCCGCCATCTTTCTTCTCTTATCCAAATCGACGAATGAAAAGATTCACGTTGGCTGCGATTGTTACTGACTGAGGTTGCCATATGATTGCACGATGGCGAATTTAGGGTGCGTATACACTACCCAGTTATCGACACCGTAGATGATTTAGTTACACATATTAATGAAGAACTTTCAATGAAACAAAAAGAGCAAGTGGTTGGTAAATTAATAAAAAATATTTTTAATTCTGAACCTCAATCCCAGGACAGTAACGC
>NW_023480239.1:0-2212 GCF_013731165.1 Rhagoletis pomonella | reverse complement strand
AAGTGTGAGCGCAGGTATATAAGAGCCACGACACAGCGGGGTTGAGTAAAGCTGATGTCACATAAAACTTTTGCTTCGCTTTACGTGACAGATTCGCTTTGACAGATAAGATGAATTGTATGAAAATGCACAAAGCATGCCACATAAATCGTTGAAGCGGCAGCGCGAAGCGAAAAGATGGTCAACTCCCATCTTTTTGCGCGCTTTGACAATCAGCCGGTTTAATATTTATTTTGTTTCGTCCAAATTCGGGTTTTCATGCAGAAACATAAAACTTAATTACATTGCTGATAATTTTAAATCAAAATAATTAAAATCCACAGCAACTTTGATGAGTAAAAAAGCGGTACAACATTGTTTTCTTGGCGTTCATTGTGGCATACCTTTTGCGTCTGGCGCTTTGCTGGCAAAGTTATAAATGTCACGCAAAGCTACAAAGTTTTATCTGGCATCAGCTTTAGTTACAAGTCAGCAAGCTACAAGTAAAGTGAGCGGAGAATTGGGTTGCGAATAAGCAAGCTATAAGTTTAATTGTGTTAACAAGCAGTAAAGCGTTGTTATTGCTTTAACAAGTATTGTAAAGTGTTTTTACTGTATTAGCAAGTATTGTAAATTGTTTGTTGTACAATAAAGTTAATTGTACTACAATTTGGTCATCGTTAGCATTTATTTAACAATCCAGCGATACGAGCCCAGTATATTTGGGTAATCCGGACGAGGGTTCAAGGATAATCGTAACAATATTTTTTCAAAAATTTGCTTTTTATATCGAGCAATATTTTCGATAAAGCTATCGATAAAATATCAACAATCCTAGAAAAAACAAGGCGCGCAATCTTCTTGACATACATTTTTGTGGACACTGAAAAATATCTGCTTTGGGCGATACTTTAGTTCAAAATGAGTGGGTTTTCCGGTAAACGAAAATATCCAGCGAACGGCAATATTGCAAGAAATGGTCAAGCAGCAGGAGGAAAACAGCAAAAACAATGGTTTGTTGATGCTGCTTATGGAAATATTCCATTGAAAATTTGGTATTTTTCTTTAGGAACGATGAAGAGGATGATGACTTCGATGGCATGGATGCTGATATAGCGGGTGACGCCTTTGGTGAAGATGTAGATCCAAGCATCTTAGTAGGCGAAGGGCCAGAAAATCAACAAACCTCCGTGAAATGGTCTCGTGTTGATCCACCTAAATTAGACCCTTCTTCCGATGAATTAGTATTTCAGCAGATTGACATTGAAAATTATTTGGGCGAACCTTTGCCAGGCATGCCCGGAGCGCAAATTGGACCAGTACCAATAATTCGTATGTTTGGTATTACTATGGAGGGCAACTCAGTGTGTTGCCATGTGCATGGTTTTTGTCCATATTTCTACATTGCCGCACCTCGCAGTTTCGAACGTAATCATTGCCATGCTTTGCGTGAAGCTTTAGACAAAAAGGTGCTGGCCGATATGCGCAGTAACAAGAATAACGTGCAGGAAGCTGTGTTAAAAGTTGAGCTTGTAGAACGTCTAAACATTTTTGGTTATCAAGGCGATGCGCTGCAGCGTTATATAAAGATAACAGTAACAATGCCTAAATTGGTGGCAGCATCTGTGCGTCTACTTTCCAATCAGATAGTGTTGTCTGACTTTGATTTTCAGGATTGCCGTGCCTTCGAGAGCAATATCGATTTTGATATACGATTTATGGTAGACACACATGTAGTGGGTTGCAACTGGATTGAGCTACCTGCAGGGGCTTGGCGTATTCGGGATAAAAATTCAAAACCTTTACCTGAGTCACGTTGCCAAATCGAAGTAGATGTGGCATATGACAAGTTCGTATCACATGACCCCGAAGGAGAATGGGCAAAAGTGGCACCTTTTCGCATTCTCTCTTTTGACATTGAGTGCGCTGGTCGCAAAGGTATTTTTCCCGAAGCCAAAATGGATCCAGTTATACAGATTGCAAACATGGTAATACGGCAGGGCGACCCAGAGCCGTTTATAAGAAACGTGTTTACCTTGAACAAATGTGCGCCCATCGTTGGTTCCGATGTTCGTTGTTTTCCCAAAGAGACTGAACTACTAGATGCCTGGTCGAGTTTTGTGCGGGAAATTGACCCGGATATATTAACAGGCTATAATATAAATAATTTTGATATACCTTATCTTTTAAATCGAGCTGCTCATTTAAAGGTGAAAAACTTTGAATATCTTGG
>NW_023480238.1:0-2212 GCF_013731165.1 Rhagoletis pomonella | reverse complement strand
GAATAGTACTACATTGGTTAACTAAGGCACCGTTGTGCTAGATAGTATACTATATATATATATATATATGTATATGTATAGCCAAGTTATCGGGTCGAAGACCACTCTCTTCCATCATTCCTTATCGAAGAAATGACAAGAGATTCGTTTTTGAAGTATTTAAGAATTTTTAACCAAGACAAATGTTTAAACAACTGCAACCCTTTCTTCTACGGTGTATAAAAACTGCATAGATGTATCGATTACCAGTAGCTGATTGGAACAAAGTATGTATTAAGTAATTTCACGGCCTCAAGCTCAATAAAATTATTGAATATAATTGTTATAAAGGCCAAAAACAACAAACAAATAAATGAGTAAAAGGACGAGCAGATCTTAAAGTTAAACATTCTAAAAATAGAATATTAACAAAATTATTGTTGTTTTTTCCACACCCTTTTTCATAAAAACACGGCCTCAAGCTCCATAAAATTGTTGAACATAATTCTTATAAATAAAAAAATATTTTTAAAACAAGCTTTATAAATATGAACGAAATCGGCGCATAAATAAACCGACTCGTGCGCCACCTAACGGCAAGATTTTTAGTGCAGTTATTCCTTTTCATGTAGTTAACATACGTTCTAAATATGAACCAAATCGGATTATAAATACCACCCTAATATATGTACGCAAAGCATAATTTAGGAGGCGCTGAGATTTTTAATTTAAATTTAATTTTTTAATGTAAATTTTAATAGAAATGTTAAAATATAGCTATTAAAAATTTATAACAATTTACCTTATAAATTTTTTTGTTTTTAAACGACTTCAAAATAAGGAGGAGGTTATCAATTCATCTGAATATTTTTTTATGTATGTTACCGCATAACTTTGGACCACATTAAGCGATTTGATAATTGATGTAATGTGGAACGATTCTCCGTCCAGAACGAAAAATGACACTGAAGATGGCACAACGCCGAAACCGGTTTGTCTCCAAACCAAATTTGACAAGGGATGACGGAAAATCGTTCCACATTACATCACACTCCTACCCTGTCGGAAACACCAACAACGAAAATGAGATTTGATAATTCTTTTTCTGGTGCTTTGGTTTAGATCCGATCATTGGTTCATGAAGAAATCAACGGTACTTCTAAAATTTTATATGAAAATTGAAGTCGATTGTGTTTTTTAACCGACTTCCAAAAAAGGAGGAGGTCATCAGTTCGTCGGAATATTTTTTTTTTTTATGTATGTTTGTTCTATTTTTGTTTTGCACTGATTGTCAATGTGCATATCATTTCTTAAGGGCTATTCGCGATTCGGTGCATAAGAGCTGACAAATTTATGCAATTGCAGAAATATGCCATGGATTGTGAGCGACCTTTATTAAACTGTCATGGTAAAACTTTTTTAATCAACTGACAGAATAGTGTAGTTTTTGTTTTTGGTCTACCGCTTCCACCTTGTATAAATTCGCCTTGCTACTGCATTTAAATGCAATTTATTGCGTGTTGGTTTTGATTGCCAGACAGAACGAAAAATGTCACTGAAGATGGCACAACGCCGAAACCGGTTTGTCTGCAAACCAAACATGACAAGGGATGGCGGAAATTCGTTCCAAAATAAATCAGCAATTTATTGCATTATCTTGTTTGGATGGGCAGCATTTACATAAAATTTCCTACTTCACATGCCAATTACTCACTTCCTTCGCGAGTCAGTAATTGCTGCGCTTCATTTTCCTTTCTAAGAAATTATAATTCAAAATCCAGGTACTCCAATACTTGTGGTGGTGTTGTTTTTGTTGTAACAGCATACAAATTCCCCAAAGAGTTCTCGGGGAGTGTTGCTGGAGTGACAGTGCTTGGCCAGATATAAATCTGGGTCGTTCCTATTACGTAGAAACGATTGTTGGCGGGACGCAACAATACTTGTGGCAGTTTTTGTTAGCGCCTAAAAGTGTGCTATCTTTTTAAGTTAATTTCCTACTGCACAATTAACCCTTTGCTGGTGTCCTAAAATATGCTGGCACCAGTTTAACACTTAGGTTATGGTCAAATTATGCATACTTCGCATAACTTCGCACAACTTCACATAAACTTCAAACTGTAATTTCGTATGTACTCTGTATGTATTTTGTATCTATTCCATTACCCACAAATTAGCAAAACTTTTTGAAAACCTAGCGATCTGTCGCATTTAGATTTTGCTTCACATTTTCTTA
>NW_023480237.1:0-2212 GCF_013731165.1 Rhagoletis pomonella | reverse complement strand
TTCTAAACAGACTTCGATTGCGAAGACTTCCGTATGTGTAAATTGGCAACATTTCTGGAATTTTGGGCCAAATACGCCTTCCCCGGTTCTCTCGTCGACCATCTTTGATCCGTCGGTATACCATGCTTGGAACTTTTCATCAATCATAGTTATTATCACTCCACAGCAGTCCCTTTCAGGAACTCTAACCTTGTAGGGTTTGTAGAAGCATAACTTGGGATTATCCAGGAATGCCCTTACACCCTCCAAATGACCCCCAAGGTCCCAAAATTTCTTGCTGATCATATTGGGCAGTCGTAGGGCGCTCCAGCGGGCCTCGTTTTCAAACAGAATTGAAAAAATAGGAATTGGACAGATGCCCATGGCTCCTGTAATGGCCATGCGGACCAGTCGGTGCAGCTTGCTAAAGGTGGAAACCGCCTTTACTTGCGTAGATTTTAGTCACCAGCCCAGTGCCGCATGTGCAGCAACGGGTCTTACTACCATATTGAAAGACCAATAGGTTAGTTTTGGTGATATTTCTCAAGTCTTACAATGAAGTGGACAATGGTGGACTTCACCGGCGAAATATTCGAGTAAACGAGGTTGTTAAAATGTTTGGAGACACATAGTTTATATTTTTCACAAATAAATATTAATGTCGCGGAACCTACCAAAATCCAATCTAGCCTACCAACCTACCAAATGGAAAAAAAACAGACCAGTTTTGGTAGGAAACGCCCATGTTTGGCAACACTGTTCGGAAATGCCCTCGACATACATACATATATGCAGTAGGAGAGTCTCGAGAGCCTAATGCTTAAAACACAATACCGGTGGACAGCAAACTTCGCCGACTTGGGCATTGCTGTCGTTCACCGTTCGCCCAACTATTTCGCCTACTTAAACAGAATTAGAGCGGGAGCGAAAACAGCTGATACCATTTGGTCGCCTTTATAATTTGTATGACCATATTTATAACCAGATTGAGAAATGAGGAAATTATAACAAATATAAATACAAAGCAAAGAGGGATTTTCATAAATTATTTTATTTTAAGCCAAGTTTAACGAATCCACAACTGTATTTTCGAAACAACAAAAATAATCCGTGTTTATGTTGTTTTCTTCTAAAACTTTGAAATGAAAACATAAATACGGCCACCTTTGGCCCGTACAGTCGCCATCGCCCAGAAGGGCGATAGAAATCATCCGCAGTATGGATCAACGCTTCGAGAAGTCAAATGATTTTCTGGCAAAACTAATTAAAGATTCTGAAAACAGAATAATGGAGTATTTTGCAAAAAGTTCGAGGAGAAATACGAGGGTTTAAAACGTGACCTAAACGACATAAGTGGAAGAGTCACTCGCCTAGAGACTGCGTTTGATCGCATTGGGCTTCTTGAAGCTGAACTAACCGCCTTGAAACAGAACTTACTCCAGCATGAAAGTCAGGTTGCCGCTTGCGACTTTCGTGTTCACGGTATACCTATGGATAATGTTGAAAATCTACAAAATATTTTCCACCACCTTTGCTTTACGTTGAATCTACAGCCACCACATCTACAAAGTATTTTTCAATCACGGAAGCATCGCGACAGCTCGACAGATCCGGCGATCATTATAAAATTTCAATCGCCAACAGATAGAAATACGCTGTTAAAGACCATTGCGAACTACAAAGGACTTCGGTTAGTATATGTGGGAGTGAATTCAGACGTTCCAATTTACGTAAATGCATCCCTGACCCAAGTATAACTACGAGCTATTCAAGTCAGCAATTCGTCTTAAAAAAAGGAAAAGAATATTATGGCTGCATTTCTTTATTCATTCTGAACGTTTGGAATAAGCTTTTTTGTTTATTTATTCTTTAGAACGTTCCTGTTGATATGGTGACGTATGTTTCAAACGCATTCTGTTTATTCCGGCTGTGAAATGGGATTATCCGGAATGTATAAAGAAACGCAGCCTATATGTTTTTTCCAAGAGAGGTTTGGTTTACATCAAACGGTCCGGCAATGACAGCCCCGAAGTAATAAACAGCCCGGAGATTCTAAAGAACCTTGAGGATACTGGCACTGAAACCGATACTTCCTTTCGAGATGGCAGCGCCGGAAATGCGAATGCTCCTGTCCAGGACGATTACCAAGAATGCCATTGAATTTATTATTAATTTTAGTCCACTAATATCCATTCTGTTTCTTTTATCTCTCTATTCCTATTTATAAAAAGGG
>NW_023480236.1:0-2212 GCF_013731165.1 Rhagoletis pomonella | reverse complement strand
CTGGATCCTGCGGTCTTCGCCTTTATGCACAAGAAATGTTGTATACACCCTGCAGCAAAATTTAGGGACAGTCTGGCAAAGCGCTAGTTCCGCCCCACAAATTTCAGAACTGTCTCTGAACTACTGCAAAAGGGATACAGAGCTGGACGGTTGAAACTCATATGTTGCTAGTTGCGCTGTCATCAATGTTACTCATCCTGGTCATGTGAAAGCTGACAAGAGATGCTATACTATATTTTTTCGATTTTTTAGTCCCTAAAACTAATAGCAAACTGTTTTCGTTTATTTAATATGTAGTTCTCTACATAGTTTATGCGGCAACTGCTAAAATATTTCCAAAAAAGTCGTTACTGGTATCATTAAAGTATTGATTTCGATGAAATTTAGTTTGTAGTCTTTATTTGATTAGAAAAACCTAAATATAAAATATGGAGAAGATTGGATTACTATAACGTTCAAAACTCACAAAAAATGTGGGCCCAGTCATTAAATGTGATAGAATTTTGGGTAACTTTTGTTTCCTGCTTTCCACTCTCAGAAAACAAAGGTTATACAATAAAATGACTTAGGTGTCAATACTCGCTTTTTCCCAATATCTGGTGGGATTTTTTCATTGTTTGAAAAATTCTTTTCGCTAAATTATGCAAAAAGAAGCTGAAAATCAAAAATTAAGAAAATCAAAAATTACATATATTTGCAAAGTCGCGCGCAAAGATCAAATTATATATTTGAAAACTACATAAAATTCTCTAAAATATTACTCTAATTTCAAGACCTGACGGACCGGTAACACACACACTTTTTTTACTAATAATCTTTATAATCTACATTTCAAAGTAAATTTTTTGGTAAGGAAATAGGAAAATACCAAATAAATGATAAATACCTTCACCTGAATATTACAATTGAAAAAGAAACACTTTCTGTAATGGGTTCAGCGCCAAATGCAACTAAACTGATTAGTCGGTATCGCGCCCATTCCCGTATTTTTTTGGAAATGTATCGTTCGTGAAGAAGGGGGGTGAGTAAATAATGTAAAATTTGGTACTTATGACTTTTACTATTCCCTCTCTAAGTCAAACCGGTTTTTTTTACCAACTGTCACCATGACTTTTTTCTACCTGCCTCCATATATTCGAAACACTGTGCGCCATTTCCTTTTTAAATATTCACAATATATTTAGAGTTAAAATTTGTTTGTTATTAATTTATAAAACAAATCATGATGCTTGAAACAAAATCATATAAACCGTGTTTCAAAACTTTATATAAAACAAAGTTAAATTTAACGATTTTTCATTAAAATTTTTTACTTTGTAATCAGATTAAAAAAAAAATAAAAATTTTTAAATAAAATATAAAAAATAAAGATTTTTTTATTATAATTATTTCGAGTATTCAAATTTTAGTGTAGTAAAGTGTAATCTTGCATCTTAAACGAAAATATTTAAATTGGAGAATATCTTCAAGAGCGTGCGTAAAAAGTGTTACATTAAATCAGCGCGATTAATTATACTAAAATTTAATGGCTTATAGAGCTGCATACTTATAAACTCTGATTTAAAATATTGAAGTTTTTATAATAGTTTCTAGAATTCTACTAAATTACCAACACAATTAGAAACGTGAATTTATTTGTTTATGTTATAATACCTATGAGCCATCCTTAAATAAAAGATTTACGAAAAATATTTAGCATGAAAATCATTGTGAATATTTAAAATTCTATATGTTCTTATTAGATCCAGGGGAGTCTATGTATTACATTTCAATACACTTAATACAATTTAACGCTGAGCTATCACAAATAAGCATTCAATATATCACCGTTTTTCTCCTTTTTTTACACGATTTAGTTTAGATTTTTAATTATAAGTATCCCAGAAATACCCATTATACGTAACAAATATAAATTATTTTTACGAATAACAAAAAGAAAAAAAGGAATAATTGACAATTTATGTTCCTAATTTTAAAGCACAGTTTGCCTCAAAAAGTAAATTAGTGCAAATCAAATAGCTCTTTAAACATAAAATGAAGTATATATTTTTTATTTACAAAATTGTATGCGTGCTTATTTAAAGAAAAGGCTCTGTACTATACTTCTAAGAACCAGCTCAAAACTAACCAAATTATTTCTAGTTCGGAGGTAACTCTTTTTGAAGTATCTAGGAACTGTTGTTATATGAACTGTCTCAGAGCCATCTAAGCC
>NW_023480235.1:0-2212 GCF_013731165.1 Rhagoletis pomonella | reverse complement strand
AATTTCGATTTAATTTAATCAAAGCAATTCCAATGTACGAAAAAAGAATTATTCTGTAAAAAAATCTTCCGAAAAATTTTCTAAGTACCTACCAAAAATTTTATATTAGTTGAGGTATGAAAAATAATTAAAATATCGCAAAAATAGGCTACAAAATGCGACAACAAAATATTTATAAAAAATCAATGCGAATTTTGAGACACTTCAAACATTCACATTATAATAATAAATTGTAATTGGCGTCTTTTGCCTTTATTTAATGTTTCTTAATTTTTTATAAATGATATGTAGCTCAAATCAAGATTTCAAAGTTTAAAAGTAGTCAAAAACTGCCGCAGGATCTTAATATGTGACGTTGCATAAATTATTTTTTAGAGAGTAAAAACACTTATATTTCAAAATGATTCTCTTTTTTTATAAAGCAATCGCATTTCTGGATAGTATATTTCAGGACGAATGGATAAGGATTGAGCCAAGAGCTTGTGTGAGCAAATCCAATTTTCGGCAGCAAATGTCAGTTACGCGGTTTTGCAAAATGACGATACGCGGTTTTGTACTTTAAACGACGATATATATAAAGTAAATAATACTCTTCTGTAGTAGTCTCTTTCATATCACATATTTTCATTTGTTAATTTAAAAAGAAAGAAGATTTCAATGTAGTTTAAAAAACTAAATTTGACTTATTTAAGGAAACTTTGATGAATTTTACTGAAAAGACTTTAAATACACTCTAAAAAAATTTTGTTTATTTGCGCATATTGAGAGAAGTAACCAGTTTCCTCTTTTAATGTGTGCAAATTTGCATGCGGTGTAATAAAATTAATCATTGCCTTTTTACTTTTACATAACGCATTTGTCGGAAGAGCAAAATTACACATAAAATGTTTAAAATAAAGTAATGTTTATTATTAGTAGGAAATGTATTTGTAGTTTGAAAATTTTTGCAATTTTAAACATTCTGTATAAGTGTATATCTTATCTTTACTTTTTTGCATCGACATCGATTTGCAACAGAAATGTTTTATTTGGTAAATTAAAACCTAGATCGTCTCGCATAAAAGTGTAAGATTTATTTGACAAATAGTTTATATTTTGTGCCAATGCCCTTTCCCCCTCGCTACAGCGTAAATTTATAGCACTGACGATCATTTTAGCAAATGTGATAGCATCACTGCTAGCACATTTATCTGCTATTATTGCATGCTTATGCAAGTTCCGCCGTTCATTTTTCTAATCCTCATTCTCTTTCTCAAGCTCTTTAATACGCTTGTTTAATTTTAACTCGTTACTTTGATAATATCGAGTGGCTTGAGCAAATCGTTCGCTGGCGGAAGTGGTGTTTAAGCCCAAACAGATTTCATTTCCCGTACACGGCGCGCTTTTTTCCGCGAGAAGTGAAAATTTTTCGAATTCTTCTAAAGTTATATCGCCATTTTCTTCTTTAACGACGCGTCTTGAATACGTTTTTGTGACCGGGGGGAAAACCCATTCAGAACAAACACTAGGCGACCGACTTCCAGTGATGTCTGGCTCTAAATACAATGAAGGCACCGCACCTTCTGAAAGTTTAAATTTACCCAAAAATTCCGGCTCAAAGTGTCGTTGGAAAACGAATAATCGGTCGGCGTTTAACGCTTGTACTTTGCAAGCCAGGGCCCAACGCTGCCGAAGTTCTCCAGTCCTAGGAAAGGCAAACAAGCGCTTTTTCTGAGAAATACAGCCGGCACAAGCGGTACAGCTATGCGGAGGGTCTCCATCTATCCCTAATTGAAAAACGTTTTTATATACAAACTTCACCTCCCGTCATAATTCCAAGAAAAAAATTTAAGTATCTAATAGTATGAAAAATAATGAAAATATTGAAAAAACTTATAAAACAATTTCGATTTAATTTAATCAAAGCAATTCCAATGTACGAAAAAAGAATTATTCTGTAAAAAAATCTTCCGAAAAATTTTCTAAGTACCTACCAAAAATTTTATATTAGTTGAGGTATGAAAATTAATTAAAATATCGCAAAAATAGGCTACAAAATGCGACAACAAAATATTTATAAAAAATCAATGCGAATTTTGAGACACTTCAAACATTCACATTATAATAATAAATTGTAATTGGCGTCTTTTGCCTTTATTTAATGTTTCTTAATTTTTTATAAATGATATGTAGCTCAAATCAAGATTTCAAAGTTTAAAAGTAGTCAAAAACT